>NW_009191625.1:2321-16904 GCF_000690835.1 Fulmarus glacialis | reverse complement strand
TATATATATTTACACACACACATGTGGTTCCAAAACACTTATTAATGAAAAGCAAATTAAATAATTCCTCTTGATATTCAGGCTTGATTTGAGAAATAGTTTTCTTGTGTATACTGAAAGAAACCTGCCTATTAGTGTGCATAATAACCTACTTGATAATTTTCTTTCTCTCTCAGAAAACCAAAGGTTTTGAAAGCTGTTTCTTGTACTTCTTTCTTTCATTGTTTATTTGCAAACTACAAGTGTAAGATTTCATCTTTATTATTGCTAGATGATGGAATATGAACACTGTATTGCTAAGCAGAATAAAGAGAGTTGAGTAAGTGCAGAGCTTCTTCAATTCAACAAAATTAAAACTATCTTGAAGATGCAGAATAACACAATTCCTGCCTCCTAATAGCCTGCTCATCCTTTCCTGTTGATAAGTTCAAGATTAAAGGAATTTCAGATTGTTTGTGTGTGTGTGCACATGTTTGTGGTATGGTATAGAATACAGATAATAAACTGTAATCCACGTGACCTGCAAGAAGATACTCATTGTAGATCTGCAGAAGAGCTCTTGGTTATTGCAACGTGATTTCTGTGTTTGCTTCAAGTAAGGTAACTCTAAAACACCAGAGCAGAAAATGAAGTAGCTGCTTGCATATGACTTCAAAAAAGTATCGTAGGAATTATAGATGGCAAAAACTTATAAGGTCATTTTGCCAATCTTCCTGCCTGTAGGAGATTGTTCCCTGTGGTATATTAAGAGTCTTATAACTTTCCACAAGAATTTTATGGGTTCCCCAGGAGAGGATTTTGGTCTGTCGAGAGCACTAGATGAGGAGTCCTTTTACTGTATTTTACAGCTGGAAAACCTATCTTTTATTGACAATTGGCATTGACACTAGTCTGAGGAACACAGTGAGGCTATATGTTTCCACAGATGTGAGAGTTTGGCAGAAGCATTAAATGGGGTGACTGAAATTTGATTGTAAAACCAGGGAAGCTGAAGTTAGAGATTTTTCTCTGCAACTCCAGTTAACTATATTAATCTTATCTTACTGATGCACAGAGATATTTTTACAAAACCCAGGTGTAGCAAGAGCCACTTTAAATGGTCCCCACAGCTATGCAGCATGAGGAATGGAGGGGATTAAATACTTCTGTAGTCATAATTCCAGAACCTATATTGACAAAAGTAAACATTACACAAATTAGTGCTCGTTTGGAACAGCTTGATTTATATCACTGTACAAATGCACAACCAAGATGAACATGCATTTAACTTTTGAGAAGGCTTAGTCTCACTGAGTGTAAGGGATTGCTCACTTGCATGAGGGTGAGCAGGTGAAGAGGTCTGCAGGATCAGTGCCAAACTTACTAATTTATTTCAGATCTTTAAATAATTTCACAGTATAAACTTATAAGTGCTTCACCCACTTTCTAAGAAGGACAGTTATATAGTGAAAAATTTTCTCATTTTGTAATATTTTTTTCTATGTATATATTTTATTAAGACTTAATGTATTTAAAGAAAGTAGGAGAACCTAAAAGCTGAAATATATATGGTACTGATACAACCCAAAACCTTATGGCTGCTTATGCACAGCAACCATCTTTTGCATTCTTTTGGCAGATCCTTTATAGCACAGTTCCAATGCAACAATGTAGTCAGGAACTTTCTTACCCTAAAGCTGTCCTAAGAATTAGAGTTGGAAGTTTTGCTGGCTAAATAACAGTGAAAGATACTGCTAAATGAAGTTGATTGGAGTGCATCTGCTGACTGCTTGCCTTAATCAGTTTTCACTACTTTTCTAAAGCTGACCATAGATCTCCCAGAGACACTTTACATTTGGAGGTAGAGTTGATGCTACAGGGGTATCTATTCATGTACGGAGTTACAGAGTTTCATCAGAGGCAATAAAATTCTCTTACTCGATTTCTTTTGGGAACGTGTACTAAGTGCTTACAAGCATCAACTTGGGCAATTTGGTCTGGGGTATGAACTTTTAACCTTATGTGTATCAGGAGTACTCAGCTTTTAAATACAGTGGTGCTTTATGATAACAAATTCTTAATTTTGCAGTTTCCTGTAAAAGGGTAAATATGTAGACTCCTATCTTCCTTTCACCAGCGAGAAAAAAATTTTAAAAATGAAAGAGAAGAATAGCTTCCATATCTCAGACCAAGATAAAACAGTAGCAGGAATTTATTGCATATTCCCTCCTTTGATTGTGGTGCCTTTGGCTGTTATGTCTCAAACATTCCCTGAGGTAGCTAACAGAACTAGTCTAAAATTAGTTTAGTGTTGGTCAAGAATAAAGTCCTGTTATTCATTTTTGTGAGGTAGATCTTTACTAAACATCTTGCTCTAAGGTCTCAAAATTCAAATCACATTGAATATCCCTGCAATTAGTTTTTGTTGTCAGTTATGTTATTAATGACAGAAGTATGTCAAAACTGAGAAGACATGAAGCATAATCCTTTGTATTCTGTTTGCAAAAAAATATACCATTTATTTCTGCCTACCTTCTTATACCTAGCCTGTACACAATAAATTCTTCCATTAGGAGCTTTAAAAGTTTACCCATTTAATCCTTAAGAGAACTGACTATGTCTATACTTTCATCCTTAATTAGTAGAATGCAATATAAGTTCTATTTTTGCCTCATGAAACACTCTATCACCATAACAACGCCAGTCATCCATAGTAAACTGGAATATCTTTGTCACAAAACAGTGTTAGTTTCATCTGTGTCAGTATTTTTCACGGACTTCCCTACCATTAAATGTGCCATAAATATTCCAAATTAAGTTTCTTTTAGCTTTTTATACTTTAGAGTTGAAATTGAAACTCCCATTTTCAGAGAAATAATTATCTATTTGTGTATGTGCCTTGTCAAACTGGATTTTTTTTATTAAGAGTTATATTTTTAATGATATCTGGCTTGTTATGTTTTTTTCTCTACAGACAAAAATCTAGATTAGCTGTGTTAATGGAATGATGAACCATCCAATAAAATTAGCAATATTAAACTTTCAGACTTCATAGTTTAATTTTACATCAATTTTATTTTACAAAATGTGTTAAGCAAAATACAGAATATGTCTCTTTTACACATGAATGATTCCATAAGTAGTTCTGTAATGGACTGATGAGGAAGTAAACTGTCCGAAAGTAATCGTCAGCACATCATAGCTATTGGTGTGGTTTGAATTTGCCATTATAAGCTATTACTGTTGATAGAGTCTGGGGATATTTTGTTTTGGGGGTTTTTTTGAGAGAAAAGTGTGTAGTATGTTAAAGTGTTCAAGTAGGACAATCTAATTTCTAGGCGGAATAGGTTTGGAGATGTTACATTCATTTCACTGAATGTACATGTCATGTGAAAAAGTGAATTCAGTGCTCTTGCAAATTAACGGTTCCTGTTTAGGATAAAGTATGTCTCTTTCTGTTATTTCACTTTTCTTGCTTCTTATGTGTCGTGTCATTTTTTTTTTAAATAGGTTATGAGACAGGTTTATAACATACTATAAGGAAAAGATTAATTTTATCTCGTTTTGATGATGCTAAAACTGTATTTAAGTCCTACATTACTAACGTTCTATAGATGCCTCATGGGTTACTCTGTCTCTTGGAATAGCCTTCAAAAGTTGAATGATTCTGGAATAAAGCCAAAGGCCTGGGTATAGCATGAAGCTCATGAAGTTTGTCCCTAGATATGGCATGCTTGTTTTGACCATTAGAATTTATACACTCTGTCAAAGCTCCATTATGTAGAGTCTAGAATGGTTTACCTTGTACAAGTGGTACACATTTCTGTATAACACATCTGAATGATTGATATTTCGATTGCATAAATTGGAAAGGAGATTTGATTAAAGACTGAAGGTGTCTGCAGACGTTGGAAGGAATTAGCTGAGGCAATTTTTTTTCATAAACCTAAGAACTATGTAGAGATCATGTTGCAACAACCACAGTGGCATGCTACCTTCTTTGTTGTTTGCCACCAAATGCCTTACAAAGGCACATTCTGTTACTGGTCTTCACACTGTTACTATGTTTTTCACACAAGGAAAAGATTTCTAGAAACAATTTCCAGCCCAATGAAAATCAGATTTGCAGTACTTAATATGAAAATTCTTTAACAGGGTCGTCAATTACTATTGATGGTAATAAATTCATGCTCTCCTTCTCTAGATCTTCCCTTCGTGTAACACCGATCTACTAACCCTTCCTTTACATTAGAAGTCAGGAATGTTCATTGCCTTCTTAAGATTGTGTTCGCTTTCTGGGTATACCCAGATAGGATTCAGTACGAAAACATATTTAATTTTGCAAAACTAACAAAGCAATTAAAATTCATAAAATATGCAGATGTGCAATCTATGTAATACCTATTATGCTTGTAAATCTTTGAGCCACTGTTTATTGGCAAAATAATATGAATACCTAGATAAATATTTCTGAGCCTATCAATATCTTTGAATGAGTCCCAAGTAAAAGTTTGAAGTTACTTGGTAGAATGTGAAACAGATATTTGGGGGAAAAAAGAAGTTGAAATCACTGAAATCGTGCCCCTAATTAGATATCATTTGCAAAAACCAGCTCTGCTGCATTTGGGCTTTTTTACTTGATATCAAGAACCTATTCTGTGTGGTCACTTTCAATTGTTTCACTGTGCTACTTTTGAACATATTGCTAGAAATACAGTTTAAAGTGAGAAAATATTAGCAAAACAAAAATTACATAAATGTATCTTCTCTCAAATGTCAGTACTTGAAGAGCAAAAGTATGACAAACTATGAGATTTTGCTAGAAAGCAGGATTTGGTTCCTAAATACTTGGGTGTTGTTTTTTTTTTTTCAACTGCCAGCCTGATTAAGCCAGTGCTTCATTTCTTTACTTTCTTTCTTTTTTAAGGCTGATTATTGTTCTTTTTAATTTTTTTAAGTTCCAATCCCAGACATCCTGTTTGCCAGTTATAGTTAGGTTTTTTTTTTTTCTCCTAAGAATAATGTAAAACCAGTTCTGTTTCTCTTTAAAGTGGAATTTACATTGAAGAAATTATTTGGAAGTGCAAACCACTCTTCTAACAACTATTTAAGTGCATGCAAAATGTTAGGATGTGAGCAGTCCCATGAATTCCAATATATGCCTTGGGTATATATTTTATATTTATTTATTTGCAGGACGTGAGCCTTAAGAAATTCCTTACATTTTAACACAGATAAATCTATTCACAGTATTCTGCCCAGTGCAAAGTATTGACTACCATAAAATAGGCATTTGAATTTTTAGAAATCATATAATAATTTCTAAAACTAACAATAGATTAGAACCACAAGAGTACAACTGCTCTTGAGATATTTAACTTCTTCCTTTCACTGCAGTGATGTTTATTAGCCACTAGTCACCAAAAACTGAGTTTTAAGATTGGAAAAGCAATGCATTTTGATTTGAACACACTCTCACACTCTCTCTCACTCTGCTCACACTCTCAACTATCTCAGTTGATCATTGGTTGAAGGCTGATTTATTAAAACAAAGAATCTCAAAATACACACTAACTAAGCGAAAGTCATAGTATCTGATAATCACTTAAAATTTTTGAAGATTTTTCTACTTTCCTCTGAATGCATATTTTGTTCTTTTAGGGCATATCTGTTTGATTTTCTTTTCTTTTTTTTTTTTTTAACCAATCTTGCTGTGGAATGCAAGAATTGATTCAAATCTTTTCACATCAGAACCCATTAAGAAATTAATTGTTAATCTCTTGCTAAGTTAAAAGAGGCATTCAATTCCTTAAATGATACCTTAATAATATTTCTCTGAGGAAGGCTTTTATAACATCAGTGGATTTCTAGATTGAATTTTCAGGGAGAATACTATGTACTGGTACACTATAAGTTCCTGTAGAAACTGTAGAATTTTAAGAAAACCGGTTTGTACCAACAGATACATAGATATGCTTGACTGTGGAAGTGACAAGAGTACAAGCACACAGTATAAAATTTGCCTTTAAGCATCATGACTGTTCAACAAATTGCATAGGTGTATGTTTTCTTTTTAAATTTCTAAGCATAATTCCTGAGAGGAATTCAGTGGAACTTAGCAGGACTACTCACATATAAAAAGTCAAGCATGTAGCAAAGTGTTTTGCTGTATAGTGGACACAAGTTGCTAACAATACAGTATATCAAATGCTTAGTATGCTGAATATTCATAGTTGGTTAAAAGTAGTAGTAAGTCCAAATTATGCATATTGGATGATGTTCACAACACATATATGTGTATTATGAGCCAGCTCTGGTTGATAGCACAGAGATCTTAACGTATTCTCAGCATGGCAGACCTCTGCACATTCACTGTAGTGTTCCTCTGTGTGTTTGCTGTGAATTTTATACATGCAAAGCACACCATACTTAGCATGTAAGTGTTCACCAAGTATTCACCACTGTTGCAGCATATATGCAAGTCTGACACATACTGTGCTATGAGATACCAGCATTTCCCAGTATGTTGCCAAATTTATTTTTCTAATATTATAATATTGATAAAAATGAAAATTACAGCGTTGTTTACACTTTATAATATCTAATGAAACAAAAATCTGTATGGATTTTTACGAGATCTTTTTCTTTATAATTATGTAGTTGTATAACTGTAACACAGTATTTGCTATAGCATAAATGACTATCATTTTAGTAAGGTAATATTAGGCATTATAAAATTGAGCAAACCAATTTTTGTTTAGATTAGTATTGTAGAACATAGAGTTCTTGGGGTTTTTTCCAACTTACCTGGTACCTCTGCACCTTCATTGTTAAATATTATTGCCATCTTAAGACTAATTTTGCTGTTCTCACCGACCTTTATTTTGTGATCATTACCAGGTTTTTCTTATATCTTTTCTAAATGTAACTATTCCAAACACTTAATTTATATTTATATGTCTAACCTTAGCTTTCTGTGGTATCACTCTCATTCTCCCCAAATGTGAACACTTCCTTGGCTTTATGAAAATCCTAAATATGATAATATTTTTTACAGGTCTTGTACTGGTGATGTCACATGATCAGCAGTAATTCTTTAAACCTTTATATTATAAAGAACTCAAATATTGCACAGCAGTATGGACAAAATGCTGTACAGGTGTGACTTTCAGAATTTAGCATGCGCAATTTTTGTTTTACAGCAAAGCCAGTAGTGAAAAATATTTTTAACAGCTTTAAAACATGGATCTTTCTCCTTTGTTGTTTCTATTTTGCTGCCAAAAAGGGAGCTGAAGATCCTCTTGTTGGGAATAGATTTATGGCTGTATTTCACTTCATTAGAAGGCTTGTGTTAGCAAGACTTCCAACACAAAAAAATTAGATTTAAAAAAAAAAGTATGAGGGTGAGAGGGATGAAATTTAAAAATTGCAACATCAAGCGGGGACTTCTTGTTTTGCAGCATTTAACAGCTGACAGCATGGTTTTATTAACCTCTGTTAGCTCATTAAGAAAGTAGATGCTGCATTTCACTACCCTCTTGAAGCTTAATAAAAGGATTCTTTGTTACTGTTGGGAGACTCCTTTGTCCTAATTTCTTGTGCGGGACATTCAGAATTCAAATAAGTATTACCCTTGGTAGTTATCCTCATGAAAACGTCATTGTTGATTTTTGGAGAAGGATTTGCGTAATTTCTTATGGTGATAACTAGTTCAGCATGGGTGCTTTGCCCATGTAAACACAACTGTACTGCTTATAGCAATACTAGTGGTAGTATAACAAACTAACTCAGCAAACAAGTATTTGGAATAAATAAACTCAGTTGTCACAAAGCAAGCTATATAGCTGATGTAATTGAAAGAGTATCAGGAAATTCTGCTGGCATGACTATATTTGGTTAGGAATCATGACAAGTATGTGATACCACCTTTCCTCTCCTACAGTGAGGGAAAGGAGTATTACTCTGCACAATTTCCTGTCAGAGGGAGAATGGAGGAACACCATAGATGGGGTCATCCCTGAAATGTGGCATTGGTGAACGAGGTCTATTGTTCTCACATATTTCACAATACTAGATCAGTTGGATTAAGTAGGACAACTGCACAGTTCTCTTTAAGTGAAGTGAAAGTAGCCAGTCTGAGAAAATTGCTAACAGCAAATAGAGCAGCTGGGCAGTTTAAAGACTGCTTTGTTTTTCAGTCTTCAAAAACCAAAGGGCTAAGTACAGCTCAGGAAGAAAATCTAGCTCTTTAAGATACCAATAATTTCAATTCTGCCTCGAAAAGCTTTGCTTGCCTAGTTGATTTTTTGAAGTGCAATCTATCACTCACAGTAGGGCAATACTGTTGACTTTAATAGATTTACTCCTAGTAGTAAAATATCAACAATTAACTTCTTTCTTGTTATGGTGTGACCGGCACCCCCTGCTCCTGACCCCTGGTAAAAAGACCAGATTTCTATTGGCATCACAGGAAATGCAACAGTAAACTACACAATGAAATACTGGTGTTTACTGCAGCAACAGTTAGTAGGAAATGAGGGTATATATTTTACCTCAGTCATTTTTAATGTAAATGGATGTTTTGTATAGTTTATGCAAAATGAATATTTTTTAAAAAGAATCAATCTTCTCAAAATCTTAGTTTTTTTACACAAGAAGAAAAGAATGGCTATATTCCATTTGATTAAAGCATCCCCTAGTCTGATGCCCTGTCTCTAATAGTGGCCAGTCAAAAATGCCTAGGAAAAATAAGAACAGATCAAGCATAAAATGAAACTTTCTGTCATGTGGCAGTCCACAGCTCAGGGATTTCCCAAGCTGAAGGTTGTATTTTGAAGGCTTTATTCCATGAATTTCTGATAGGTTTTCAAACCTATCAGTAAAGTTTTGATTTCCAGAACACAGAGCTACAGTGACTTTCTCAGTTTAACTGTGACCTGTTTACACAAGTACATCTTATTTATTTTTCTTTTTTGGCTTTTATTTGATAATTTTATCTAAAAAAACAGTGAATACCAGTATTGATTTCCCAGAGATCTGTTATACTCCGTCTCAGTTACCATTCTTCTAAGCAGAAGGGTCCTAAACTATTGAGTTGGCTCTCCTGCAGAAGTTGTGTTATCTCCTCAGTGATCTTTTGATGATCCTGTCTTTTTTCTTTTTTTTTTTTTAAGGAATATAGCAGATTATAAATCTTAGCGAGAAGTAATTTTAAATTGCACAACTACTGTCTATTCAGTCTTTGTTATGAGGGTCATTTTCAACAGACTTAAAATCTGTACTCCTAGAGTAAAAGATTTTAGTACAACCAATTAAGTGCTTTTAAAAGAACACAATACTTTGACACACTGATTAAGAAAAGCTGTATTTCCAAAAGCCTTGCAACAATGTGGTGACGTATAGCATGATATGGTGAATATTTTTGTTTTGTTATGGCAGGATGGGCAGAGATTTAGGCCAAAGGTCCTGGAGGTAGGGGAGTTCAGGGGAATTTAATCTTTCATTTTCCAAAACAGAAAGGTCTTGGATTTTGTGGATGAAAAAAGTATTTAAACGATTAACTTTGTGCGCTATGCAGATGAAAAGTAAACAATGCAGTCCAGGGGGTTAGGAAAGTCTTTTAATTATGCCAGGATTTTTGGAGTTGGAAGTATTTCAACAACTTAGTTCTTAAAACGTTTCCCCGAGGAACAGAATCTCCTGCTACATATTACTCAACGTATGTGAATTTAGTATAATGAGTCCAGGAACTTAAGAAAGTGTAAAATCACAATGTGAAATGACGTTTTGATTGATATCAGGTAGACACTGATTTTGAGAGGCAACTCAGATACATGCCCTTGAAAAGTTTCATATACTTGATGAAACATAGCAGTGCAGTTTTGCTGCATTTTTTAAAATGATTCTGCATCTCTAAATGTTAATATTGTCTTTGTTTTATAAGATTACATATTTCCAGAAAGATCATATCTTACAGCAGGAGCCAAAATGTTCCTCAGTGGTTTGGAAACTGCAAAACTGTTGCTGTTAAAAGTGAGACAGTTCTGCAGAGCCTTCATGATTATAGGTCAAAATTCTTTAACAATAATCAAGAAAGATATTGTATATTTTAATATTGAACACACTGATTTTAAATGCTGATTTGAATTTGTACAAATAATCTGAATTTTTTTTGAGGTTAGAAGAGACAGGCTAAATCCTTTCTATTAATATTCTTGAATGAAATAAAAAGTGGTATATACTCCCTAACAAAATGAAAAACTAGTTTCAGGGTAATAGTGCCAGTAGAATCATAGAATCATTTAGGTTGGAAAAGACCTTTAAGATCATCGAGTCCAACCGTTAACCTAACACTGCCACCACTAAACCATACACCTAAGCACCACATCTACACGTCTTTTAAATACCTCCAGGGATGGTGACTCCACCACTTCCCTGGGCAGCCTGTTCCAATGCTTGACAGAAGCTTGTAAGGAAAAAAAAAAAGAAAGTAAGTAGCCTTACTGAGGAACACAAGGAACACATTACTATTTCTGGAACCTCTGAATGCATGTGAACTGCTGGAATTAAAAAGACAAGCATAACAAAGATTGTCTACCGTTTCTGCTGAATTTCTCTTGTGAAACAGATATGATTTAAATGTTCATAGCTTAGCAAATAACTAGGCATAGTTGAACAATACAATAATTCTGCCTTTAAAAATATTAAGCAACTAACTTGTAGTAAATTCTTGATTTTTGCCAATCATGTTGATAAAGTATATTCATACTTTTTCTTCAGAAAAAAGTTTGATAACGATTTCTGTGTTAAAATATTTAGTTGTTTCCCATTATCAGAGCTTTCAGTAAAAAAAAACCCAAACAAAATAGTCCTTCGACTTTAATTTCTGCTACAGCTTGTGTCATTGCATTGTTTAAAAATGGTTATAGCATGACATATGTTTCCTTTTTGTGGAAAATGAGAATTTTTTTTTTTTTTTAACGCAATGTTAAAAAGGACTATTTTTTATTTTAAATTTGTTTTTACTAGCTTTTATTAGTAGCAGTAGATTTCTGAAGGTGAAAACCAGACCCCAAAAATTCCAGTACACATCAGGAACCAGTTTTCTAAGTTTCTTTGAATAGAAAAAGGTATTTTTAAATAGAAAGTGAAAGGACACTATTCAGTGGCTGAAGCTTCTTTTCCTCTTCTGTAAAGGCAGATGTACTAGCAGTAAAGAGGCTGAAATTAAAGGAGTTTAACAATATTTAATTCTCAAAGAGAGCACAAGACCACAAATAGCAAATATTAAATTAAAAGTAAATGTATTCAGAAAAGTAGTGGAAGTGATGACATGTTATCTCTTCCTCCCCCGCCCCGTATTATGCTGGATTTTTTTTTTTTCTTTTTTTTTCATAAGCAGTTTGCCGAGAGAAATACTGTTAAAAGCACTCAAAACTTTTAAGGAATATATGGCCCTCATTTCAAGTACTCATACTTCACACTATGACCTACTCAGGTTTACTAGCCCTTTTACAAGGCCTTATGTCTTACTGTGTTTTATCAGTCATAAATTTGCTTCTGACTGTATTGTCTCTTCTATGTAGTGAAGAATTGCTTTCTAAATGCATATTTATGGAGTATGCTGTTTCCTGTCTTTCCACCAGTATTTTTTAATACCTTAGGTTTTTTTTCAAAACACGTTTAAATTATAGGTTTGCACTAAAATAGTAGTAATATATACCAGTTCTCTTAGTAGGAGGAGTCTGTGGACTTCTTGAGTGGCTGAGTGGAGATGTCACCTTTGTCCTGTCCTAGATAATTCACCCAAGGCATATATCGCTAATCAGTAGCCCGATATCTATTGCTGTGTCATGCTGGAGATTTTTAAAAGCAATTTGTTTTTCCCTTCCATGGCTTATATTATATGTTTCGTTGTGTTATGTTATTATATATAAACAAACTTTTAAAATTGTAGCTGTAAAATCTGAAATATGATAGAGTTCAGAAACATTATTTTTTGCTTTTGCTTAATTTTCTCCTTACTTTTGTCCTGGGTTATCCTATAATATTCTTGAAACACTGTTCTGATTCTTACAGGACAAAGATCATCACGATATTATGATATTAATGGAAAGGCTGTACAAGGATCATGAACATGATAACATCATGAGGTTTGATCCCTCCTAGTGGTCTGTAATCTTCCACTTCTTGTTTAATGCAAGTTGTTTGTTCCTGCTGCTTCCTGCCTGTCTCTCCCCCAGCTGTGCTGAATCAGCATCTAAAGCAGCAGTGCAACCTTTCTCTCAGGGGCCATCAGCAGCCCTGCCACTGAAAGGCCCTATTTGCTGTAATGGCAATTCAGCACTCTGGGAGAGAGGTGTCCTGGTTGCACTGGGCACGTACATTTAAAACTTGTAAAAGTAAGAAAGGCACAGAAATATGGGCTAAAGGAAGAAAAAGTCATGGAAAGAAAAATGCAGGGACAAACAGTAATATCTGGAAGCTACCATTAAATGAGAAAGGAAGACTCACAGATACTATTGTCATACAAAATTGTGCAAGAATCCAAACACCAGTAAAACAGAAAGTACAAAGTTTTTATATCATGGAGGGAAGAGAGTGAAATGGTTTAAAGGACCAAGGAGTTTAAGTGGTCCGTAGAGCTTCACAGTTTCATACGCTCTGTGACACCTCCCAATGACTGTTTTACAAGTTGCCTAGCTTTTTTGTCTCTCATTCTTCATGTGTCAAATGAGGATAATCATAGCTGCAGTAGTGGAATTTATTTCCATATGACAACATTTATTTTTAGGATGGAGTTCACGAAGTTGATCCTGATGAATTCGTAGTTGACTCTGATGAGCTGGGGTGTGACAGCAGCTCGCGTATGTGATCACACAATTTAATCGCGATTGGCCAGAATGCAGCCCGGAAGCCTGATAAACCTTAATACTCTGTTATGAAGACCCAACATATGCTTAGTGTGAGATACTGGTCTTCAGTAGCCTTTTAGTTCCTGTGGGACGTTGAAATGGTAGTAATTTTCTAGTGTAAGTGTCCTGAGCATTTTGGTAGGCATGGTGGTAGGAGTTCCACCACTGTGTGTGGAGGGAAGATAAGTGCAGATTTCAGAATTAGGCTATCTTTGACTGAACATGAGAAAAAACATACACAAAAGTACAATCTGCATTTCTCATCCACCTTAAGTTCAGCACACTTACCACAGTTAAGAACATATAGAATATAAGACATAAATAATATCTGTTGGGTGAGATTTGAAATCACCCTGCTAGGAGAGAGTAAAAGATGAGGTGTGTGTGAGAGTGGAAAAAGCATGAGCAGAATCATTGTAAAATCTGTCCCAAAAACATACTTTCTGCTAAGCACGAAGTAGAACACAGAATTGTTAGCTGGTCTGAGCAGTCTGCCGTCTCATATTCTTGGTTGAAAAAGATGTTCCTGAGAGCATTATTCCTGATGAAACTAAGTGGATAAAAGAATATATATTTTCTCAGATGGAAACTTAGAAATAATAAGTGTAATAAAATTATACATATTTTTTGTATTTTTCCATTCTACTGTTGTTCCTCTGTAAGAAAAAATGCTAGGTAATAATTTTTTTCCTGAACTGAGGACAAGCCCCTAGTATTTCATAAGTTCCTGTTCCATGACTAACTGTTCTAGTCTCTGTCAGTTCAATAAAAAAGAATCCCCAGTTTTATTTTCAAAAAGTTATACAAGCAATCTCAACATCATTACATTATCTCAACATCATTACATTGTCAGGGTCCTAAGGTTAGTGAGATTAGAGCTGACTTCTTCATGGTCTGACTGTTTACGGTAAATTATTTTAAAAGTAGAATGCTAAAGCAGTCTCTAAATGAAAAATTATCCAATTCTTCAAGCTAATTTATTTTAAAATACAATTTCACATGCTAAAAATGTCAAAATGAGTAGATATGTAACCTGCTTGCGTTGTATTTGCATATCAAATTTGACTAACTTTAAAAATATTAATATCAAAACACCAATGGAATGTAGACTTTGAATAATTTAACTTGAGATTATCTAAACAGAAACAAATGTATTTGCTTCTCGTTTGATACTGAACACCCCTACTTAAGCATTCTTCCTCTAACTTGAGAGTTTGGGGGAGAAGAAGTGTTAGAAAAAGTCTGTGTCTTCTGAAAAACAAAACAACAGAAAGGCTGGTGTTATTTACTATTTAGACTTGCCACCACCTCAAGCCAGAACGACTACATTATTGTACAAGATGCTATTGTTCTGAAATTTTAACTAAAGATTTGTGGGAAAGGAATCAATCAGTTCACAATTTTTGTTGCCTATTTTTGTGGGTTTTGAGAGACTCATGAATTTTAAGTGGAGGAACTATTACTGGATTAAGAGGGAGAGAACTTTGTCAAATATGGTGAAATGAGAGGGAAGGAGGTAGTTATAGGAGAGGATAAAGAGAATTAGAGGGTCAAGAGGAAGGAAAGCTAATAGTCGATGACAATTCATGAAGTGAAGAAAAATGTCCGACTTTAATACTTTGAGTGAGTGATAACATAAAAAAATTACAATGATTCTTCCTGGGCATTACTGTTCTTTACCTGCAGTGGT
>NW_009191625.1:0-2290 GCF_000690835.1 Fulmarus glacialis | reverse complement strand
GAAAGATTCCATTTAAAGAATGTAGTGGTGATGCAGGAAGATGATGATTTTGCCTCAGATTTGCAGTTATCTTTGCTTCTTGGAAGGATCTCCAAGAGGCCAATTTTAAAGTAGGGTTTTGTAGAAATCCCATCCAAATCTTAATGCTGCATTCCATGCAAAACTTTAAGATATCACTGTCTCCACGTTTAGGCTCTGGATATCACATTTAGCCCAAATAAATGAAAAAGGAGGTCTTAGCCTTTCCATGCTTTCCGTAAGTCAGGTGGTTAGGAGCCCAGAGCAGATGACTTGGGAAGTGAGGTTGAAGGAGCTGGCTTTTTTTAGTTTGATGAAAAGGAAGCTAAGGGGCAATCTAACAAAAACTTACAGCTGTTTGATGGGCAGCTTCAAAGCTGGTGGAGCCAGACTATTCCCCGTGGTGGTAGACTATGAGGTATGATGATCACTCTTTGCTCCTTGGGAGATTCAGAATAGGTCAGTAGGAAATACTTCTCCGTTAGAAGGGTAGTGCAGCATGGAATAGGTTACCTGGGGATGATATAGAAGTCTCTACCCTCTGAGTTTTTCAAGATTTGGCTAGACACATCTATCGCCTTATCTAGTGATTGCAGTATTTCTGCTCTAAGCAAGAGATAGGAATAGGTGGTCTGCAGGGATCCCTTCCAATCAACATTTCTGTAATTCTGTGGTAGTCTTTCCTGCTTCCACAGAAGTCCTTTATAGTTTTTCCATTAATATGATTAGAATAAGTTGCCATTGGCAAAGATTTGGGGTACAGAATCTCTCTTTCTGTTACCAAAATGTTGCATACTGAGCATTTTGGCAAATATAGCCATGAGGCATAAAATATGCAAAGAGACGTTTTTGGGTTCACCACAGAAGGCCTTCCAAAAAATGGTGATTTGTTTTTAACTCGTAGCGTGTACAAGAAGCAAGCAAAGGAGTATAATGATAAGCTGAAAGACTGTGCTAAATAGTTACATCTCATCTAGCTTTTCATAATGACTCATAAGCACGATAATGAGCTAATTTTTTTTTATTTCAATCAATAAATTACAATATATGTAGTACTATCAATATCATTTCTATCAGAAAGAACAATGCGGATAGCCTGAGTGTAGCAGAAGTCAGTCTATGATTCTGGGAAGAGAAGCCAGAAACATAAAAATTTTGTTAGTAATTGTTGGTAGTTAAATTGTTAGTAATTTATGGTATAATTCTGTATGTTTAACTCCCTCAAAACTCTCTACCATCTAAAATTAGGCAAATCTTGTATAACATCTTTAATGAAAGACGTGATAACCTTTTATAACTTATGACATCTTTATTGTGGAGTAGGAGTGTCTCACTTGCAACTATTTCATCTCAGAATTGTCTTTGATCTGTTGCTGTCAGTACCCTAGAGAAAATTAGGAAAATTAGGTGTATTTCTTTATAAAGAGGAACAGAAACTGTGAGGGAAAATCAAAGTCTTGGGCTATTATCCTGAAATTAGTTACAGGGATGACTCAATAGACATGTTTCTTGTTAGCAAAATTAAGATAAAACCCTGTGTCTATAACAAACTCCTTAGTGGGACTCAATTTCACCTTAATGTTATGAAACTAGGGAAGCCAGTCTTACTTTTACCTCATAGTTCAGGCTCTTGCCTTAGGACTTCTTAATATTAAAAGCAAAATCATTCTTTTATTTGAAAAACTGCACAAACAGCTACTGCCATGAAAAAATTTTAATATATTCCACCATAGTTGTGTTTGCAACCAGAACTTTTGAAATTACGAGGAGTTATACAAAATGTGGTGTTTATTATGAAAAGCAGTTTTGAAATTTTCAAGTCAGTCCCAAACAATCTTAATACGAATATTTAAAGAGCAATTGAATTATGAAAGTCTAATACTTTCTGAAGTCTCTTAGGTGACTTACGTTATCCCATTGACTATGTGTGCAATTCTCTCCTAAAATGTCTTTTTTTCTTTTTTCTTTTTTTTTTTTTCCCTGAAGGGTGAGCAGTTAAGTATTAATATAACTTTCTGGAGTTTTTTTTTTTTCATTGCGTTGGAGCAACAGTCTGCTGTATAAACAGTTAAGTATGCAAACTGGCATGAGATCCCCGGGTTCTGCTTTTCCTACTGGCACTAGAATCCTTCATATTACAAAACAATATTGTTAGGTTCTGCAAAATTTTTTCTCCTTTGCAATTTTCAGTTGTAATTACCTATCATGCAAAATAATATTTGGTTGATGTTTAGAAATTGAAATTAATTCATTAATAATAATAATTTAATTA
>NW_009191624.1:353-965 GCF_000690835.1 Fulmarus glacialis | reverse complement strand
CACAGAGCCCGGGGGCAGCGAGCCAGCGCCGGGCACCCGCCCCAGAGGCCTCGGCTGCAGCTGGAAGGCCCGGGGAGATGCTCTCCCTGCGCCGCAGGGTGTGCACACGCATGCAGACGTATGCATGCCACATACACACATACATGCGTGCACATGCATACACATGCGTGCGCATGGAGGCACACACACACATATGCACATAGGCACACACATGCATGCACACACATATGTACGTACACACGTGCACATGCACGTGAACACGCACATACATGCACACACATTTACACACGCATGCATACATGCACGCATAAGCACAGGCATGCACACACACACACGCACACGCCCCGCCCCAGTCTCCCCCCATCACCTTGCTCCTGTCCCTGGGTCACCCCATGCCTCAGTTTCCCCACCTTCCCAGCCACAACTCCCTCAGCAGTGGGACCCTCCCCACCTTGCTCCGCATGCAGCACCCATGGGTCCCTGCACTGCCCCTCACCCTCCCCACCCAGGCACCACACGGAGGAGTTGGGGGATGAACCCCTGCCCCGCACCATCAACACCCGTAACCCGGAGCATCACCAAGCCAGCACCCCGCCCCAGGAGCACAACACA
>NW_009191624.1:0-328 GCF_000690835.1 Fulmarus glacialis | reverse complement strand
AGGATGCTGTACAATTTCCAGTTTGCCCAGTTCATCCCATTAAGAGGGCTGCTGGGCAAGGCAGGGCCTTCCTGCAGGTGCAGGCAGGCGGGGAGCAGCAGCTCATTAGGAGCAAGGCAATTAGCGGGGGTTAAGCTTGCTGCTGAGGGAGGGCTGGAAGCGGGTGCAGGGGAGTTTTCATGGCAGGAACAGAGCTGGGTGCCCTGCCTGGCCCCCCTAGTCCCCTGGGGAGGGCTGCGGGTGGGGTGACGTGCCTGGGGCTGGGTGCAGGGGATGTCCCCAAAAAAATGGTGCTGACAGCTGGTTCCCACCCATGGAGGGAGCATGG
>NW_009191623.1:0-5630 GCF_000690835.1 Fulmarus glacialis | reverse complement strand
ATATATATATATTAAAAATGGAAAGTGGTTTACAAAACCCCCAAAATGAGCACTGTACATGAGAAGTGAAAGCAAAAACTATATTTGCCATGTGTATTATATAGCAATCATTGGTGTTAATAGTGCAAATGTTTCCTTCTGGTAACAACTATGTGTTTGAAAATTCCAATACGCATTGTTTTCAAAAAGCTCCCCTTAAGGAATGTAACTGGTTTATATGAGTAAGCAGTTACTGTATTGCACTTAAATGTTCTGTTGAAGGAAATGCAATTTTGTTTTCTGTAGAACTGTTGGTTGTAAACCATCTATAAACTGAAGCTAAAAATGCTCATATTTAGAGCTGGGATGAAAACTGGTATTTAACCTTTGTATCTTCTTAGGAATATCCTTTTTAGTGTATGAAAGGTGGTGGCACTATGACTTTATTTAGTCTTTTCATCTGAGCCGCAGTCACCTCTCTCCCGAAGCAGCCACCTTCCGAATGCACAAATATACTGGGATATGTAGAAACAAATCTAGAAGAAACAGCGAGCTTACATTTTTCTCTAAAATCCATCCTTTCTGCATTAATTGTACCACTCAAGTGAGACATTAGCCAAACACAATAACCATCTCATTACCATATAACGTGTAAGAGTCAGAAACTAAAAAAGAAGGAAAAGAAAAAAAAGCCTCTTTAGGTTGGTTTTAATGCTGCCCAGAAGAGTCAAAGGTTAAGGTTTAAACTGATATTGTCCCAGCCATTACTCATATGTATATAGTTACAAAAGTGACAAAACACTGCCTTTATATTATTTAGCAATATGTTGTAAATAGCATTATTAAGCTCTTTTTTTGTAATAAAGACCCTTTAATTTGAAGATAGTACAATAACTGAACTGATAAAGTCAATTTTTGATTTTTTTTTTTATTTTATTTTTTAGCTAGAGGCAATTTCAACTGTGGATTTTTTTGTTGTTGTCTATTGTTCTGAAGACTTTGCATAATTTATTGGTTTAATTTATCCTAATTTATTTGATGAAGGTGTACAATTTTGTATTACCAAGGATGTACTGTAATATTAATTGATGACAAGATAAAACAATAAGACTCCCCTGTCCGTTTGGAAAAAAAGGTGCAGTAGACAATTGATTGAAAAAAGTTACAATTCTAGCTTGGCAGCTACTAAATTTAAGATAAACACAGGAAAAATGTTTGGGGGGGGTGGATTTTATTTTGTGTGTTTAAAGCTTTTGTATACTCTCCAGACTTTTACCTTTTTGCTTTGTACCACTTAAAGGATACAGTAGTTCAATTGCCTTGTGTGCCTTCCATCTTCTCTAAACTGAATGTATGTGCAGTATATATGCAAGCTTGTGCAAAATAAAATATAAATTACAAGCTCATTGCCATTGTTTATATTTATTTCCAAAACTTTGTGTTGCCCCCTATCAAGAGGTGAACCACTGAACCTCTCTGCTGCAGCCAGGCTGTGCCTAACACTGTAGTCCTCTGAAGGTTTTCTTTCCCCCTTAGTTCGAATTATTTATTAATGAAACTGCCAGCCCTCTTGCAAAATGGATATAATGATTTATCTAATCCAGTGTCCTACCTCCAGCACCGGTTAAGATAATGAATGTTATTTTGCAATAGTCTATCAAACAAGGAATAACTCCCTGCAAGAGACATGTTATGTCTGAGGCATAGACAGCCCTTTAAATTAAATGTAGGCAACGTGAGCTAGAAAGTACTTTTATTTATGATGGTTAATCATTTCCTGGATATACCTGCCATGCTGGTGTCCTGCAACAGGGAGTTCCACAAGTCGGGTGAATTCAGAATAATGCTTGTTTTGATGTGGTTCACATTTGTAACTGCTATCAATTTGCCCTTGTTTATGGTAGTGTCCAGATACCATTCTCTATTCTTTTTATTACAATCTATCACTCTTTCTTGGATCACTTCCTTTTCAAGCTGTACAATCATTAGCATTATATATAACTAATCTGTTCGGACACATTTCCTCAAAATGCAAGTCCCATTTGTCCCTTGTTTTCCTCTAGACCTTCGCTATTTCTGCTGTTTCATGTGTATCTTAAAAATTTTGAGGTTGAGTGAACCTTTGATTTACATTATTGTCTGCGTTTCAGATATGAATGGTCTCTTTTTGGCTTAGAATTGGTGCAGATGGCAGTAAGATGGTAGCTTATTTGGAGCACAAAATCATGCAAGTATTTTATGGTTTTGAAGAAGGAGCATGTTAAAAATATGTTTTCATCTGAGGTGATTTATTTTCAAAATCTTCCCTGACTCAGCCTCAAGACACTGTACAGCTGAGCTGGAGCCTGAATCCAGCTTTAGCTACATGGTAACAACCAAATAAATACTTCATATCTGCAACAGCAATTAAAACTCCATGTCTTTTTATACAACTGGAGTTGCATTTGCTGGGCCACATCAACACCAGGTGTAGAGAAGGTCTGTGGAAGGTCATGAAGTTGCATCTATGTAACTAATAGTCATTTAGACGTAAGATCTCTGTTTTTACTGCAAACAAATTGCCTCTCCTAGTTCACGTCTATCCCTATTACCAAACCAACATACTAGAAGCGTTTTCAGGTCAAAATACCTGACATTCACGTCATTTCTTAAGGAACTGGCTGCCCCACAGCACTTACTAATTGTCCATGTATTCGGGATGTTGCTAAGACCATGGCATGGTGAGCAGGGCAGACTGCAGTGTCTGAAACGAGGAGCGTGTCAAGGTCCCTGGCTCATCCACTCCAGAAAGCCTCCAGCCTTGAGGAGGTCCTCTGCCAATCTTGGTTCAGAGCAAGCACAGGCATCCCAGGAGGGAGCTGCTGGGAAACCATGAAAATGCTTTCTTTGTCAGAGGGAAGCCCAAGAGAGGGTGAGGAGACTAAAACCAGGCAGCTGGTTAAGCACATCCTAGCAAAGGCTTACGAAGGCAGCTACAGATTACATGGGAGGGCTCATTTTTGTGTTAGCTGTCAAGACTTGACTAGATGAAGAAGAGGGAGATCATCTTCAGGTGCCCAGTTAATGGACCAAAGGATATGAGCTGCATGGGTAATTGCTAGCTCACTCTGTCCCCAATCAGTTTTTCTCTCAAATATACTACTTCTATGAAATACAAGACACTGTTTGCCATTTTACCCTGCAGTGGAAAGCACACAGATCTCTAAATAAGAAATCCTAGCTATTGGCATCTCAGAATACTGCAGGAGTTCAGCACTAGACTGGAACTTGGCAAGTAGTCCCTGTCATTGCAGAGGGCCAAATCAACTTTCCCAGGCTTCAAGCATCCTGAAATGATCCAAATTCTGCAGATCTGGCCATCTGTGCTTGGAAATCCTCAGTTCCCCTAATACCTGGAATTTTTACAATAAGGAAGATACTACGTTCTAGCTTAAAAATCATAAGGAAGACATGAATCGTCCCTGACCAAGGCAAATAAAGCAATTTTAAGTCACTGAGACCATCACTAGGAGCTGGGGTCTCTTACATCTCATATTACTGAAAAGCCGAATGTAGAAGACTGCATTTTGTGATTTCAGAGCCTGAAGGAGTTAATTGCTCTCGTTTTCTTGGTCTGTACCCTTATTTATGCCCAGTTTAGGTTGTGCCAACACAATTTCTATGGAGATGATCCCTTCTGATCCAGTCTTCCCTCTTTGTTAGGAGGGAAAGGGAACTGATGGGTGAGTTGCAGCATACGACTGACTGCATTTAGGAAATAACAGCAAAGAAGTCCGTCGCTCTTTGCAATGGGTTACAGTGTTTCCCCAAACAGCCTAATTCAGTTTTAAAATATGGCACTGTGTTTATTTCAAGAACACAATATGGAAAATAAATTAAATCTTTGCTAAAGCTTATTGTTGAACGGGGATGGAGGGCTCCCGTTGTGGTGGCAGAACTGCGAGATAAAAAGCGGTGGGGGGGTGGGAGGCTTGTTTCCCTGCGTGGTCCAAGTCTGTGGCCCTCCGGGTGCGTTGCAAGGCCTGCCTGTTCTCCCAGCTTTTCAGGGGGCAGGGGCATTTGGAGAAGCTGCCTGTTAAAGCCTGATCGATTGGTGGGTGCAGAAAATCCATCACTTGCTACAATGCTCATTTTTGTGTACGGTTTATTAGTATCACTAGCATACATGTACCTCAAAGACATGAAAGAGGTTATTTTATTTACATATTACAGTTTTTTTAGACACTCGAATGGATTCTTGTTGGCTTAGGTTAGCCTGGCTCTTTCCAGAGCTGCAGAGCAGAGTGAGACACCGACTCTCGTGCAGTGAAAGGACCCCCCCCACCTCGCTCTGCCCACAGTCTGGGAGGCTGTGATTGCGTTTTCATGAATAAATCCTAGACGAGTGAATAGTGGTACTTTCCCGTTTATTTGGGAATCAGTGTGAAAAAACAAACAAACAAACAAGCTATTTGCTTCACAACAAAACACATGAAAATGAACTGCTGTTCGCACTCAAAGGCAGTTAATTGCATGCACAGTTTAATTTTATTCTTTAAAATTAGACTTAAGGTTGAGTCTCTAGCTAGGCAAGGGAAAGAAAAAAAAAAAGAGAGAAAGATGGCACAGATAGCTAAAGAAATACTACCGGCTCCAATGTAAATATGTTTGCAGTTTGCAAGAGACCTGCCAGTCAAGCAGCTGTGGGAGGTAACAGGGGAGAACGCGTGAGAGGAAAAAGTCTTGTGGCAACATACGGCCCCGCCCCAGACTGTGAAACAACTCTGGGGGCTTGAAATCCTATTGCCTATTAAAACTGGGCATGACAGCTCTTTTTTATGCTTCACCAACCAGAGATGGAACTGTGTCCTAGGGGAAATAAGGAAAAATATTTATTACAAGTGTTTAACACCTTTTAGTACAAAACAACCCTAATATGCAGCACTCAAGGATAATTCATGCCAGCACATGTAAAACCAAGGGGAATCGCTTATCAGCTCAATAATTTGGTCAGAGCTTTTAAAGGAAGAGATGATGCTCCAGTCAAAACCCTGAGCCCAGATTTCTCTGAAGTGGAGGTACTTTAGAATTTTTTTTATATTATTTTTACAATTTCTCAGTAATCGACACAAGGCTCTGACAGCACACCCATCCAGGGACTGCATGGCTGCCTGACTTGGGCTGAAGAGCGGCCGTTCAGACTGGAGACTTACCTACCCCTCATGCATGGTAATAGTTTTTGGCATATTTAAGAAAGCTGCAGGACAATTAGGGGTGGATCTCGAACAGCCCACGAGGCTGAGGTTTAAACTGCTTTAAAGGCTTATTTGAAAATGTGCACCCTGAGCTTGCCTTAGATTGCAAACACCTTGGAAGTCTAAGGGTTAAGAGGTGTATTTCAAACCTTTCCTAATACAATGCGTATGTTTAGAAGCAGCAAAATAGAAAATGAAATTCACTGCTTTCTTACACAAACCTAAGCGTTATGACTTCCCAGCTTTTGGTGAAACCTAGAGCTTAGGTGGGGAGCATCACCACACATTGAGTGCCAGAGGGAAAAACCTCGAGCACTTTCAAAAGGCCGAGCTCAAAGCTTTTCATGCCGCCGGCTGCGTGTTCCCATTTTATACACAGCGAAATGGAGACGCGGGACGGCGGCGCCTCCTCCCCGG
>NW_009191622.1:0-13241 GCF_000690835.1 Fulmarus glacialis | reverse complement strand
CCGACATTGGCGTGCCGCCCCTAGGCTATACCAGATGGAAAAATCAGAGAGTCCCCAAGTAAGTCCCTACAGTCTCATGTCCTATCTTTCTATTCAGAAATATGAGACGGCACAGCATTGGTGTGTGACTCCCTATATCCTCTATCACTGTACAAGTCCTTTGTAGATCGGAGCCTACAACCCTGACTCAGCAGAGCACTTAAAAGGTATATTCAAGCAGGTTCCTGAATTTGCCATTAGCAAAACCTGCAAGTTTGTTTGAGGAGAGACACCTTGAGTAAAATTTTCCACTGAACATCCCTCTGTGATAGAAGCTAGTTTTACACACCTGTAAAAATCTTCTCGTGGGGCTTTTTAAGACATCTATTCATAGAATAACTCAGGTTGGAAGAGATCTCTGGAGATCATCCATCCAACCACATAATCAAAGCAGGGCTAACTTTACCATTAAACCATGTTGCTTGGGACCTTGCTCAGAAATTTGAGTATGTCCAAGGATGGAAGTTTCACAACTGCTCTGCTCTTCTCACATTGCAGAAATGATGAGTCACAGACTCTTAAGCCCTAGATTAATTACCAACCCTCGTTTGATACAACATTTGAGCATGTGAGTAGCAACAACCTGATGTACTTCCTTATATTACTTACTGAAGTTGGATCTCAATAAAATTAATACCTACCACCTTTATGAATAATTTTGAATGTGAAGAGTACATATTTTTCACATAGTTGAATGGATGTAAAGAAAGATGGTAATGTTGCAACAATTAATTTTACAACCTGTTTATTTGATAATATGACTTTCCACTCCCACATAGCTAGAGGTGCATTTATCTTGGAAGAATATTCTGAAGAAATGCACTATACCTCTGCCTTTGGTCTTGTTTTAAAAAAGTCGCTTTCATACACTCCCTTTTGACTGAAGACAGAAGGGAACAATAATGCATAAGCATTGGCCTCATCACCGTAATTAGTTCTGTCACTGATGCGGCGAATTCGAGGAGCAGGAATATCTGAACGAATAGTTGGAACACCACACACTGGATAACCTGTGGACATCAATCAACAGGTAGCATGGAAAAGCCTGTATGTAAAGATAGTGCCATGAAGGATAAAACATTTTGTGTGAAATGAGAGCAAATTTGATACTTCATCTCACATAGGTTCAGTAAGAATTTATATAATTTTATTCCTCATCTTTTTTCATATTTTTAGAATTCCTAGCTTCAGCTACATCATGAAGCATGACAACAGGAAATCTTGCGGTAATATTCTAATACTTATCCAGTACTTCCAGCTAAAAACATTTTTAGGTGATTCCAAGAAGATATTGTTCTCCTAAAATTACTAGCATAATTTCTCAAAGACTTCTAGATTAACTTTCATGTTTTGAATGAATTAACCATGCCAAACATCCAAGCCATGCCAGCTTCCAAGCCACAATCCTAAACAAC
This sequence comes from Fulmarus glacialis, assembly GCF_000690835.1. Taxonomy (NCBI): domain Eukaryota; kingdom Metazoa; phylum Chordata; class Aves; order Procellariiformes; family Procellariidae; genus Fulmarus; species Fulmarus glacialis. The sequence continues at coordinate 11,787 of NW_009191622.1, read as the reverse complement.
TTTAGTTTAGGTAAATTAATTCACCATTGTACATTAGTAGAACCTGTAGCAATACTTTTTAAACTTGTTCCTGATTTTGTCTTAAATAATGCTCAGAAGTGAGAAGTACAGTCCACTGTACTTACAAGTTGTTGGGAGACCACCTACTACAGCATTATACTGAGAAGAAGTTGTTCGATAATTTGCAAATACATGATCTGCTGATCGTGTTAGCATTTTTGGTGTCTTTTCTGAGCTTCCCGGTTCTTTTAACAAGAGATCTTCCTGCTTCAGCAGTGGCTCATCATTTGTCTTTGTGTCTTCAGGCAGAACAGGAGCATCTAGTTTTTCTCCTATAAACAAAAGTTATGGTACAGCCAGGATTTATTATCAGCACATTATAGACTAAGAAGTAAAAAACATTGCTTGAATCCTTGAAAAACTATAAAGTAGATAACATAATATAATTAATATGCATATCTGATAATGATTCTACGAGATTTTTTTACTTTCTCCTGATTTATGGGACATTCTCAACATGCAACACAGAACTCCAGGGTTCTGAAATACATTTGTATCTGAGGCCGTACTGGTGGCAGGCACGGACTAAATGCACTCTCTAAATCCTACCCTTCTAAAGGAACACCTAGTCCGACACCAGCAATGTCCTTTCAGTAGCTGTTGTAAGAACAAGATCATCTCCACAATTTCCCAGTATTAAGTCATCTACCTTTTGTAATTATTTTTTCTTCAAACTCTTTAGCAGCCGTCTTGTCTTTCCAGTTCAGGAAGTTTGCAAACTCCACATAACTAATCAGACCATCATTATCCAAATCACAATAGTCAAACAAGGAATCCAGGAGCTCTTCATCTAGATTCAGATTAAGCTGAAAACAGGACTTTCGCAGGTCGTCCTTGTCTATCATTCCATTGCCATTCTATTACAAATAAAATAAAACAATTGCTATAAAAGCGATTATAAAAAGGCTCCACGAAAAGGAATACATACACATGTATTTATATTTACAGGTAAAGATATATGTATAGTGCCAGGCACACCATTTCAGAAGAGTAACATTGCTGAGTACAAAAAGAAACCCTGAGTAATTCAGAAATTAAAAATCTGAATAGAAAAGTGTCAATAAATAATTTCCGACTTAAGTAATACAGTGATTTGAGATTAAAAGAAAGTCAGTGTGACAGGGTATTGTGACAAGATAACAATCTAATCATAAATGTTGAGGCAAAGCCAAGATTTCTTTTGAAAGTAAGGCATCAATCATTCTGTATACATTATAATTAATGTTACACATGAAATGTCAATTATAAATTTTTTTCCAGAGAAGAAAAAAAGAAAAGATACGAAATTCTGATGCTTGGTGACTCAGTCAAAAAGTACAGCTTGGAAGAAAATATGAACATAATACCTTCAATCAGATTTCTTTTAAGAATTACCAAATTTTGAAGAGCAAAAAATTCTAAGATTATTCCTGCTCACCAGTCCTTTGCTTGCTGTTAACTTGGATATTCCAAATACTGTTGTGAAAGGCTCCAAATACTGTTGTGTTTAATTCCATAACATATCACAGTATATTAAACATACAGTAACTATGAAGTTACCTTGTCTTTATAGTCTTCATCTATATTTGTCTTGCTATGCTTGTGTTTCTTCACGTCTGTATTTCCCCATAGCACAGGAGTACTAATGTCACACACTCCTTTACATTTATATTTTTTCACAGCACTAACCTTATCATAATGCCTGAATGCTTCTAGTAACATGTCAAAATTCTCATAGTTAGCTTCCTTCAAACTTTGCCGAACTGCAGTCAAGACAGCTCTCTCTCTGTCTTTACCATGGAGAAACTCACATGGAACCCAGCAGTGAAGAAGATCACCAACTCCTATAAAAATAAACACTTCCTCCATTACTTGTGCATACAGAAAATGGACATTTTAAAAAATGGCTTACAGTCTTAAGGAAAAGGAGAATTTCAGTTTAGAGATGCTGATTTTCAGCACTGCTGAGCATCCGATATGGCCATCTCATTAAAAGATCAAATGGTCCGTATGATGATTTCTCTACTCACATGCAGTTAATATAAAAAATTTTGCAACATCTTAATATAGTTTCACAAATCCATCCACTGCTTCCAAAAGCTTCTGACAGCAGTAAGAGTTATTGATGTCCAGACAGTTGAGAGCAAAAGAACATATATTATTAATCTATCACTTCCAGTCTGTCGTATTTCAGGATACTTACAAGAATCAACAGAAAAGTCAATGTAATATTTCAGATAATTATATACCACTGATTTCTAGAAAGACAATGTATTATTTTTGTGTTACTCTTCCCATTTTCTACGTATCCTAACTTTGTTAGTATTTTTAAACATTTTGGCACACTGACTACAGTCTTCATCCAAGGCCCCAAGACAACCAGGGTCACTTTCTAGAGTGCAAGAAGTTCATTCAGTGTCCAATAACAAATGGCAGTAGCTCACCTAATCCCCTTCTAACAGCAATGTACATGCATTATTTTCTACTTGTTAGTAATGAATTTTTTTGTTCAGTTCCTTCTGCTGTTCCTTATAGGACAAGCATACCTACATATTTAAAATATTTAACTTTATTACTCTATACAGTAAAGCATGTATAAAAGCTTATGCAAAATTTGAACAAGCCTCCTCTGGTCTTGACTAATTAAATAACTTTGAGCCACTTACATTTTTTGCTGCCTACCTATTCACTGTATTGGCTAGTCATTAAACATAACATTAAAACACCATCAGTCCCAACATTGACTATTTGAGTTGACTAGTTTTCAAAATTTTGTCATAATGAAAACTAATAATTTATTATTTCAATCTGTTTTCTGTCTCTCTGCTACCTTCAAAAACTTATTATTCTTATTTATTCCTTGATATTTTTACTCTTTTTATAGAAATGCTGGAAAAATCATTGAGAGGAAAGACATATTCATTTAAATAGCCATTTTAACTTTGTCACTTAGATGTCAATATGAGTTTTCCGCTCTTTCCCATTTTGTTTACGTTCAGTTACAGAGGCTTTAAAAAAAAAAAAAAATCTTAAAGTTTCTTTATTTCTGACATTCATTTTTTTTCCACTAGCAATTTCAATTCTTCTCAAATTTTCCCTCTAAAAATTTAGTGTCACTGTTAAATTTTTGTACCTTGCCTCTAAGATTTTAGGAAAATTATATACTACACAACCAACAGTAATTATTTCAGCATAGTTTCATCAACAAGATAAGATTTTATTCTGCCCCTGAACTTACCATATTCATCTCGACGGAGTAACATTCCAAATGTATGGCCTGGGGGAACATTCAAAGTTTCTGCTATACTGTTAATAAGCACATTTTTTTGTTAATTGTCAAATAGTTTATTAATAGCCAAAATAAACCCTATGCTATTATTAAAAAAAATGTGATCATCTGTTATATAATTAGGGATGATACACATAATTCACCTGAAATTTGCTTCAAAGTTACCATTCCAGAAAAGCACGCCTTTATAAACTTATTTAGAGCATTTGCTGTTCATAATATAACACAACCAAATGTAAACATCTTTTTTAACATTTATACTCATTAAAAGGAAAAACATTCTACGCTAAAATATATTTTTTTCTAAGACAATGACAGAAATGGGTGAGAAAAGTCCTTATAACATACTAGTCAAATAATAGGAATGTTTAGGACAAACCAGATGTCCAACTGAAATAATGTCTCCAAATAAACTACTTTCGGCTAAAGTGGAAAAATTGAATCACATCTCACATGCTTTTTCACATGCAATTTTGCATCTACCAAAACCAGCAACCAAGCCAATATCCACCTGAAAAACTTGGCCCAGTTTTATTTACCAGAAAATTAAGATGCTGTTAGTGACATTAAAGAACTGTTTGTTTATTTCTTCATTTTAAGAAGATGCAATGTTCATTTTATCTCTATGTTTAATAATTAAAACTGTTACATGAATCAGAAATCTCCATCAAAATTGAAAAGAGAATCAGTGCTTTATTCTAAAATACAAAACAAACAAACAAAAAGACCCACACAGAGATGGAAGCACTGTAATCTAAAAACTACTATGTGTATTTTTCTTTTATCATTTTCATATTACACATAGGATGTGGCTGGTGTAAAATTCACTAAATAAAATTAGGTTAGCTTGTATCGGTCTTGTAATATTTGTGCTGGGTTTGAGCTTGCACTGCAACCCATATTCCCTGACTGATCATACTGCCTCATGTTGCTCACACTCCAGGTCTACTTCACAGTAAGCTAGGAGACAATGAAGGGGAGAGGAGAAAACTGGCTCACATTTGTGTTCACTCCCTACAGGTTCTATGGGCATAGATCTCCAGAGTCACTTAAGTCTGTGATCTTGAGCTTAAAATTAAATTTTGCTACCAAAGTAAATAATGTTGTTTGTGAGCCTTCAGATATAATTTTGCAGAAATCCCAAGCATCTGCAAAGACAGTCTTTGTATACGTTCAGGAACCCTAGATTTGTAGCATAGCTGGATCCGAACCACACTGTACCTTAGGACTACTGTAGCTCTTCATAAGCACTGTTTTGTAAAACTAAAAAGTTGTTCCAGATCACCTGAGGTTTATGAAGCATTGTAATGATTCGACTGAGACTGATAACATGCTGCTAGATAATAAAATAATTTAGTTCCACGTCCTTTGCCAAGGAAGTAATAAAGTGAGAATATAGGTGATATGACAAAGATGACCAAAAATAGTGTCAGAGTACGTAAAATAGTCAAATCCCCAAACAATAGGTGAGACATTTCAGTTTTCAAACCTTCCTAAACTGCAAAAGATAGGAAAAAACCCGAAGTGTGCTTGAAATTTGCTTGGTGCAAATCTGATCAATTCAGATATAGACCATTTAAACAGTAAGACTTAACTTCACTACATAGACACAATACAGCCCTCATTAGTAACCTGCATACTTATCAGCCTAACTAGGGCAAGCAGAAAGTCCCTTTCTGTAATTGAGTGCTGCAGTGGAAGCATTGAGCGCATAGTTATAATTTTTACCCAAGACAGAAAAAGATACTGGAGACTTGACAAATGTGAGTGAATTTTGCTCTTAGAAGGTAACTTTGCTTACTTACGGATCAAGGACTTTTCCAAGCTGAGGTTGAAATTTTTCTTTGAAATCATCACTTCGTTTTGATACAATTTTTGCTGCTCTCTTCCTACAAATTATGAAAATAGTTCTCACACATATTTCTTTAACAATATTCAACAATTTTTCAATAATATTAAAAAATATTATTCTACGTTAGAAGGAAACAGCAACTCTTCTGCAAGACGAACACAAATTCAGTAATTGAAAAATCTTGCTATTTAAAGTCAAAGATGTCTTTACACAATGCTAGAGACATGCCAAGTGCTCTTATACTATGGTAAAATTGATTTGGATAAACTATTCTGAAAATTACTCCTTGCATTTCCTATTCAGTTCAATACAACTAAGGATGGCATTGTGAGATGTAAAATTATCTTCAAATAAGAAGACACTTCTTGAGAACTTACACCACTAATTAACTAGTTAAATCATTGCAACTTACAATTGTAGATCATAGAGCCAATTTAAGGATTTGGATGCACTTCGCCCATCTTTAAAGTGAGGGGTTTCTGTTCCATAAACAAAAGATTTGCTGAAGTTTGGTGAGTCATACTTCCTGTTTATTGCTTCCCCTGTGGAAAAAGTAAGCGTTTCAACCTGTATGAAACACCTCAGGAAGAAAAATGGACTAAGTATCTTCATTCTTAAGACAAAACAATGAAGAAACAAAAGCAAATAACTAATTAACAATTCTGTTCAACTGAAGAGAACTAATTTGCATTCTCCGTGTTTATTAAGTAGTTAGGAATAATCTCATTGTCAAAAGTGAAGATAAAAGGCAAAATAAAAAGCAAAAACTGCTTCAGTGATAAAATAGTTGGATGTCCTTTTATGTCTGACTGAAGACAAGCCCAACAGAATTAATGAAAAAATATCAGGTAGCCTAAGTAGTGAGGGTCATGCAAACAAATCACTTTATAATGAGCAGAGATGTGTACCATTTAATTTACTACTTAAAAAAATGCTAAAAAGAAAAAAATGTTTTTGAGGCGCTGCACTTTCAGATATACTCTTGCTATGTTGACTTCAGTGGAAATTTTGCCACTGACTTCACTGTAAACAAGATATTACCCTACTTGTTCATGAATCTATTAATCCAGTCTTGCCTATAAAATGAAGTTTCACATACAAGAATGTCAGATAAGTACTCTATGTAAGTGAGCTGCAAGCACGTGTTTCTTGTCACAGAAAAAAATGCCATTCTGTTTCTTCAAGCTCTTTTCTATCACCTTTTGAAAATAATGGCAATTAGAAGTTTGAAAAAATATTACTCACTCCATGCTTTCTAATAAGGGCTTCCTCTGGCTGTATGGCAGTATGGAATTGTTATGTTATTGTTCAAAACTGGGGCACAGGGTTGATTTTTTTTTTGCTGTCTGTTTTTGTCTTGGCCTCTCCATGATCTTGTGGATGGAAGTTACAAAGGAGACAGAAACAGATAATGAACAATTCCACTAAAACATCTAATAAAGGTGGGGAAGAGGGGAAATAAAATTACAAGTTTGGCCAATTTATACCAATAGTACTTGTTGTAGAATTTCTCAATGAGAGAACACAGTACTATAATTTCACTTCTACGTAACTGCCTCCATGTAAAATTTACATTATTATGACTGAAATATCTGCATTGCAGTTTCTTATATGTTTGGCCTACACTTACAAAACTGTGGGTACTAGCGCAATGGGCAATTTTATTATAATAGTAATCTTATAGAGCAGCAATGTAAGTCTCTCAGCCTGTGGAAATGATGGAACTGGGAAAAATAGAAGTGGCTGCAAAAGTAATACATGTACTGCATTTCAGAGTGCTGTTTGTCACTGCTCCTGTGCAGACCTATGAGATAAAGGGTAACCATTCCTGAGCAGACTACTTCACACAAGTACAGCCCCCAGAGGCTGAAGCAGTGGAGGCACAGCCCACTGGAAGGGCAGAGCCGAGGCTGTGGGACAGACTCGCAGGCAGGATGCTGTAGGCTGAGGAACCTGCATTCCAGAGAGTCAGTCAGCAGTCTGAAACTCCTTGTAACCAGAGCTGGATGCTGAGCTCCCCATCAGAAAATCTAGCTGCCCTGAAATTCTGTTTGGACCCCGACAAAAGAGATGAACCAGAGTTGAAAGTACTGGAATGGGTTGTGCTCACAGTCTGTGGCTTTAAGCCTGAGATTGCTCTCAATGGCATAAACAATGCCAAACTCAATAAGCAACCAGGGCACCTGGAAATACTTTGCTTCTCAAATAACACCCAACAGAAATCAGGCTTCCAACTCCTTCATTAAGTTCTTATACTATCTAATACACCCATCACAAAGTGATCTACAATTCTAGAAACATGTCATGCTCTCTCAGTTGCACATATTTTTTTCACATCATTACTTTTAAAAAGAATTTATAATATATTAATACAGTAGTAGAAAGTAATAGTTTACATCTCAAAAAATAGCGTACAATATGTGTTGAAGACACAAAAGAGGAACACTTACTTTTACTTGTATTAGAACTTTTTATGTGGTTTCTTATCAGCAGCCTTTGAACTTACCCACATAATAATCATTGTGTGACACAATGTACAGATCATGTCCTTCTCTGGATTCTTTATCCACTTCCTCAAAAGTTTTTCGTGGATTTATAAGCTCTCCAGCTGATACATCTGGAAAGTAAGGAATAAATATATGGTTGGGGGAGGTAAGGGGGGTGGGTGTTTTGTTTGGTTGATTCTTAATTTTAAACAATGTCTTGTTAGAGAAAATGCTAATACTGTGGAAGAATGATACTTCTTACCACATTTCTAGTCAATCTATAGAAATCTTACATGGGAGACATGGGACTAGGGAGGAAAAAAAAAAAAAAAATCACAGAAACTGAGATGAACATAACTGTTGCAAGAGAGCTACATGGTCAACACATATGTGATTTGCTCCAATCTATGGAGGAAAAGATTCACAGGTCAAGGTAATATCTTTTATTAGACCTATTAGAATAGTTGGGAAAAGGAAAGTAAGTTGTCAGCTACTTAAACAGTTCTCCAGAGAAATCTACAAAGACAGATCTGGAACAGAGCCAAAAGCCCTACTAGTTACCAAATGTTCTCAGTTGCTTGTTTGTTCATTGTAACTGAAAAACACTAGTACATTTTTATACCTTTCAATAACTGTTATAATAATAACTTTTCTATTAAGCTGGAATTGTTGGAAGCACAGAATATGTGCTAGATACTAAATTGCAGATTATCTTGTATTTAGAAGAAATATGTTTTAACACTAAACTTTCCTACCTTGGATGACTTTTTTCCCAAATGTAGTATTAATTATATCCAAGCCCTTAGGTAACATAGAAGAAGGATCATGTGATCTGCCCAAGGATGCCTGACGATTACTAAAGTAGATTGCTTCTTTTTTGTCTTGTATTTTTTGTTGAAAATCAGTTTTAGGAAGTGGATTTATCAATGAAGCTGCCTAAAAACATCACAAACAACACAAGTGGCAGGAAAACCAGCAAATTTTAATCATTCACACATCAGTATGGCTACCCCCTCACACACATACACGAACAAAAGTTTGATCACAAGTGTTCTAATGAGATCTTATATGGTTACACTGACCTAATTTTGTCTACCAAGTTGCAAAACAAAACTGTATTTTGAGAGAAGACCACTAATAATCATTGCTATGCTAAATCTCCAGCTAAAGAAAATACATATTGTGAGACAGAACTTTTGATTTTTATGCGAGTTTTTCCACTTGTTAATTTATAAAATTTCAGACTGGGGCCTTTCTGTTCTTATATTAGAAACTATAGTCAAATCATAATATGACCAAAATTTCAGTATTATAGTATGACCAACACTTAAGTGTGAAAATTATTATAGTTATAACATCTTTGGAACAAAGTCTCCTGGTGCTTATGATTAAAAACATCTCTGCGTGCCAAAACCAGCACAATTGTCTAGCGGTTAAGACCATCTATTCTCTAAACAGCTACTCCCAATTCTGCCAATGCAGAATTTAAAGATATTATTTCCAGATTGCATCCTAAAACAACATACCAACAGAAATTACTTAAACTGGGTTTTCAAAGCTTAGCACTAGGTTGGACAAATTTTTTTTCTCAGTGTACACGCTGGGCTTGGATCAATAGAAGTTACTTGTAAAATTAGGTCAGCTTCAAGGAGGAAAAAAAAACTGCAAAAAAAAAGTTTAAAAAATGTCAAAAGGCTATTTTGATGTTCCCAAATCATTTGATTTTTCAGGCTACCCATCAAAGTATCAAAGTAATGGGAACTCTAGAGAGGGTTTATTATTAGACTCTTGTTGAATGTTATATAAAGAAATATTGAAAAAAGTAGCAGCAAATACAATTGATCCAAACCCACGCTTAAAGAACTTGCTAAGATTCCAGCTCTTCCTCCAGTTAATATTTAATTAATAATGCAAAGTGAAACAGTCTTCAACAGACAGTACAGGCTAAACAAATTAATCCATTCAATGTAAAACTTCTGAGGACATACACCAAGAATCTGTTTTTTTTTCATTTTGGATATGCCTAATAAATGTCCTACTCAACATTCTCTAATACCAGGACTTACATGTTTCAACCTGAAGACTTATTTTTGAGACCTGAACTCCTCTTTGCCTCAACTTCCTCATTTATAAAATTTAAAACCATTAATTTACAAGCCCAGCTGATGAAATGTATCATAAAAGTGTATTTTACTAACACAACTGTTATTTTTAGAGATTTGAACAATAATTATGTGATAAAATCACCAATGATCTCTTCAGTTGTTTGATTACAGATTACAAAAATAATTTCTGAAATGAAGAATACACACAAAATAGTCTGACATATCCAAAACATCACTTTTTAGCTAACAAAATTGGTTTCAACCCAAAGGTAAGAAAGAATACATAATAATTACACTGAACTATAAGCACATTCTCAGATAGCAGTTCTCTTGCTAAGAGCTCACCAAGTTTTACCTCTGCAATCAGTTAAAAAGAAAGCAAAATTTGTGGGTAGAAGACTGTTCATTAATTTAAATGTTGGAATGAAGTGAATAATTCAGTAGTTATTGCAAAAGTTAAGTCACTGATAAAAGTCACTGAACTTCAAGCGTATTCCTGTTTCAATCATGCTAATTAAATCCTATGAATTGACCTCAGAATTCAGATAATCCACAACAGCAATGAAATGCTGCAGTGTAAATCACTCAGCTATGTCCCTTTATCCCTGACTATGAAGAAATCAGTTGCTCGTATTAAGGACATTCTTAAGCGGTTCATTCTTAAAGAGAAGTAAACGAGTCACATTCTTACACTGAGTGAAGAACGTGACTCTATGCCATGTGTCAAGTGAGGTGCAATCTCAGGATCATCTGCTCTGCCGTAGAATATTCTTTCAACACCAGGAGCTGGATTTGTTGTGTTTCGAAACTTCCGCACAGTAGTTGGAGTAATGGGCTATATATAAGGCAAAGCAAAAACAATTTTACACCAGATATTCACAAAATATTCTTGAAAAGAAAATGTACTGCAGCCATTTCAGTGTGATTCCACAGAGATAAGAACAAAACACGAGTACGTTTTAGGGCTGTAACATATACGTACACTCCTGCAGATGCTGATATTCTGAGCGTAAGGTCAACATAGCCCAGCCTAAATTTTATCAAACCATCTAACTAACAAGAGAATTGCTAAGTTTCAACCATCTGGTTCCATCTTTAAGATGGATAACAGCTTCTTCACGTATACTTCATGAAAAGCAGATGTTACATTTATCAACTTCAGAAACCTTTAACCTGATTCACAACAATTCCACCATCAATGAAGCAATTTCAGAAATTATTTTAACCACAGTTTTGGGGGTTTTTTTAATTACCCGTTTAAAGGGAGAGCTGCTATTTAAGGGATCCGTTTGTGTCTCAGTACGCTCTGACTCTTCAGAGGCATGGGGAAGGGCCAGTGGTAAGCACAATTCTGAGGGGCGTCCTTGATAAAGAAGAAGGACTTCCATCAGAAGTAATAATAATTCCTAATAATAATCACTATAATTGTATTACCAGAGAAAAACTGTCTAAAACAATTCTATGTAGTCCCACCTAAGCAGGCATGGTGAATTTCGTAAAACATGCAGAGTGAAAAAGAACTGCCAGAAGTGTTTTACAATCCTACCAGCTATTCTCTATCATCCCATGTGATAAAAACTAACATTAAAAAAAAAAAAAAAAGTTGTTTCTAATGAGACAGGATGTAGAAAAAATGACCAAGATTTCACTGATTTTCTTTTTTTTTTTTAGGGCCTGTCTCAAAGCACAATCACTAATGGGAAATTATTACAGAAGTTTCACAAGGAGTGTCTGGAAAACCAACTCACCCTGGGTAAAACCTCAGTGAGGCAACTCGCAGCCGTATCGCCAGTGGGAAGCAACTTTCCAGCCTAAACAATACAATCAAAAAATAAGGCATAATCGAACCCATTGTACTAATAAGCCCAACTTAGTCAAATTGGGACCTGACACCTTGCACGAGATGTTGTCTAATCGTCCCCGTTTTGATAAAACGGGGGAAAAAGGAGCCACACGCATTTTTGGGGGGAGAGAGGGGGTGCCGCAGCGAGACGCCCCTGCCTGCCCCACACGCTG
>NW_009191621.1:0-957 GCF_000690835.1 Fulmarus glacialis | reverse complement strand
CTGGGCAAGGGAAAACCCATTTGTGGGATGGCTTTTTGTCAAGGACCTGGGTGTACTTCGTGGGTAATGCGGAAGGATGGGGAAGTCTGGTAATGCGGAAGGATGGGGAAGTCTGGTGTGTACCTCAAGGGGATTTGATTTTGGGTGAAAACAGCCAATGAACTGAATTGTATTATGCTAATTTTTATATAATATTGTATGTCATCACTTCTATGGTTGCTATATGCCATATCAACGGTACTACAGTAAGAATCACCCAGATTAATGAAGAATGAACTTTGATGAAACCGAATCAAGTGTGGCAGTGATGGAACTAGAACTGGCTTCAGCATGCAACAATCCAACACCACACACCACCTCTCCTGTCCTGAAGGACTGTTATGACAGTTGCAGCCCAAAGTCATGGACTAAATGAACTCAATGGATGTTTTAGAGGGATGGCCCATAGACTAAGGGAATGATATCTGTGTGTATCTCTCAAAAGACAAGAAAGGTGGTAGTGATTAATTGGAATGTATTGGAAAATGTGAGACCTGGGCATAACGTAGATGGTACAGAAGAACATGCTTAATTTCAAAATGAATACTTGTCCTGGTTTTGGCTGGGATGGAGTTGATTTTCTTCCTATTAACTGGTATAGTGCTGTGTTTTGGATGTAGTATGAAAATAGTGTTGATAACACACTGATGTTTTAGTTGTTCTAAGTAATGTTTACGCTAGTCAAGGACTGTTCATCTTCCCGTGCTCTGCCAGGAGCACAAGAAACTGGGAGGGAGCATAGCCGAGACAGCTAACCCCAATTGGCCAACGGGGTATTCTATACCATATGATGCCATGCCTAATATATAAACTCGGGGAGGGGGCTGGGGAGCAGCGACCACTGCTCAGGGAGTGGCTGGGCATCACCTGGCGGGTGGTGAGCCATTGGATTATGCATCACTTGCTTTGTATATTCTT
>NW_009191620.1:0-2970 GCF_000690835.1 Fulmarus glacialis | reverse complement strand
TTGCTCTCAGACAAGTGCCCACCATTCTGTAAAATCATTTACAAATAACTGTAATAAATCTGAGCTTCACATCTGGGATTGTTTTATTAGTCCAGAACCAGTGGACTCTAGGTGGTATAACCTGAAGTCAGTTTGAATCTAACTATGCATTTAATCACCGAATTCCTAAGGCCAGGGGAAGTCAGAAGTCAAGAAAGTTTAGGACTCTGTGACCTTTGTTGGGCCAGTCCTGAAGTACATCCTAACTTTTCACCATTTAGTGGGTCAAGATCCATGGCAGTGTGTGCTACTTTTTTAATCTACTTCCTGAACTCCTTTAAAGGTAATGAGAGTAGAAAAGGTTGTGGGGCAGACTCACGCAGAAAGAGGTGTGAGACAAGAAGTATCTGATGCCTGTCTCTACTGTGGCAGTAGAAGCATTTGCTGCTATCCACTATTTTAAACTTTTCTCTTTCTTTCCTGAAGCTTTCACTTCTCTTTCTTCAAGGAAGTCCACGCTCTGTAATTATAAGAATGTGTAAGCTAAACTTTTTTTTTCTCTGACAAATATGCTGGCCACACTACTAACTGCACATAGCAAAAATTAAAACACCAACTGCCACTTAAATGTGCACAATAAATAGATGATTTGTGTCTAACTCCAATAAAAAATATTATTTATGCTGTACTTTGGAAATTATGTGGTGGCAGCATCGTAAACAGCTGTGTGCCCCATCTTACTAAATCTCATCATTTAGCACGTTTTACTTCCTTTTTATTTTTTTCCCAACTTTTTTTCCCTACTCAGGCGTGATTGAAAGAGGGGAAAAATGCCAAGTCTATGCAGCTTGTTATGAAACTTCAACAGTTTGCATTCCTTCCAATTAACTGAAAGGAGTATAAGCACCACGCACTGCTTTGTGCACCCACATCCTTCTGTGAGCACCTGCTAGCTGATGGGGGCTTTTCCCACTCAGGGTTGACTGTCAAGGAGAAAGTTAGCAATGTTAAAAGGTTCTCTGGGAACTACAGTCTTGTTTTATTTTGTTTGTCATTTTTGTTGCAACAGTTGAAAACTAAATAAAGTAGCTGTTCTTAAGTAGTTGTTCTTAAACACTTCCATAAAAGACCAGACCGACTGTTTATTTAAACCAGTAGATCATCTCCCAACAGTCTCTAACAGCAGCTGTTTCAGAGGTAAGTGCCAAAAACTTTCCACTAGTTTATGGGATAGTTTTTCATGGAGTTATTTCTATCTCACAAAAATATCAGTGTTTTATATGATTGAAATACAGGGCATGTATGTCTCCTCACATACATAAATCAAATAACCTGTACTAATATTCCCCAAAATGTCTTTTCTTTCTTTCTCTCTTTCTTTTTTCTTTCTCTCTTTCTTTCTTTTCTTTCTTTCTTCCTTTCTTTTTCTTTCTTTTTTCCTTCCTCCCTTCCTTCTTTCTTTCTCTTTCTTTCTTTCTTTTCTTTCTTTCTTTTCTTTTTCTTTCTTTTTTCCTTCCTCCTTTCTTTCTTTTCTTTCTTTTCTTTCTTTTCTTTTCTTTCTTTTCTTTCTTTTCTTTTCTTTTTTTTCTTTCTTTTCTTTCTTTTCTTTCTTTTCTTTCTTTTCTTTTCTTTTCTTTCTTTTCTTTCTTTTCTTTCTTTTCTTTTCTTTCTTTTCTTTCTTTTCTTTCTTTCTTTTCTTTCTTTCTTTCTTTTTCTTCTGTAACTCTTTGATGAATTGTGCTAGCATACAAGGCACATGGAACTACTGTATGTAGTATCAAAAACTCAGCGTATGGCAATAAGTAGTGGTACCTAAGGACATCACTCAGTCAGGTGCTGATGACCATGTGTCACTCTACTTATTTCAGCCCCACTTTGGAAGCCATACAACCTTGTTATAATAAGTCCTTTGGAGAGGCAAGATTTACTGATTCAGACAGAAGACCACAGTTCAAGGTCTTTTTGACTTCCAGCTCAGAGCATGAACAAAGGTTCTTGCACTTACCTGCATCCAGCAGTGTAGACATACCCTAAATGACCCAATTCCTATGTGTATGGTGAAGGTTGACCTCTGATGACTTTTGTAGTAAATAGCAACAAAATATATAACTCTCTCTGCTCTTATCTACTAGAGCACTAATATTTTCTCCCATCAGGATGATTTGTTTGAAATTTTGTTTGAAAAGAAGCCTGTACTAATTTAAAAAAAAAAAAAAAAAAAAATCAGAATTGAAAGAAGAGATTAAGGCATTTCTGGATACCTGCTCAGGCCTCCTGCACTTTGGAGTGCAGATTGTTCTCAGGGAACAATAAAAAAAAGAAATATCTCCCAACCAATATAACTTACATATTTGATTCCTTTTTTTTAAAAAAAAAAAAACAACACCTTCCTGAACAGAAACCAATGAATAAAATTTGCCAAGTGGAAAGCCCTGTGATTGCCAGAATTCTGCCTGTCTAGGTTACAGTTTTTAAGTAGATCATGAATGTAACTAACATTGAATGGAACTAGCTGTAGAAGATATGGAGAAGACAAACCAACAAGAGGAAAGACCTGAGAGCTAAAACCACTAAAGGTATTGAGAAAGTGCTGTGAGTGAGAATTTGAACTACATCTTTTGTTTTTCTTGTTATATAAATTGACTGTACGAGATGAAGCAGTTTTGCACTAGGAACTGGGAAATAACATGAGAAGGTATAAACAGCTGTGGGAGATTTTCGGGTTGTGGGGGCTTTTCTTTCATGGTTAGCCACTGTCACGTTAGGATTCATTATCTGCATTAGGATGGCGTGGCATGCTCTCCCTTGCAAGTCAGCATTGTTAGCTGATGGACAATGGATAGCTGTTCCCAAAATCTGTAACTACCAGCAGCTGGGGTGTTAAACAGGAGCTGAGGATGCGCTCCACTGGCTACACAGCTCTTGTGGCATCCATGTAAAGTTGAAGCAGGCCCTTCATCATCACCTGTTGTGGTTTAACCTGGCAGGCAG
>NW_009191619.1:0-10945 GCF_000690835.1 Fulmarus glacialis | reverse complement strand
CCCCCCGCCCCGCTTTTTCTTTTTCTGGATCCTCTTTTAAACGCACTCCACACTGCCGCGCTGTCTATTACATGCTAATTTAATTTTACTATGGACGATATTTTCAGCATTTGCTGAGGACAGTAAATTTTGTAGTTTATGTTATTTCACTTTTTATGACTTTTTAACACTTAATAAAATTTTATTAGAGCACTTTTGTGTTTACAAGGCCACAAAACTCTTGGCAGGTTGTCAGAAGTCCTTTTTATTATGATCCTACTGATATACTGCGAGTAATGAAATAATCATGTCCAGAAATGTATCAAAGGCCAGAGGGATTATCCAATTTAATGGCTCTACAGATGCGCTGTGAGGGATACGGACAGGCAACGCGTCGACAGGCTAAAACGCGTGTGCGAGGAGGAGGCAGACCTGCTTAATTTCTTTCCCATTGCAGGCGGGTTCTGCGCTGTCCTAAAGGCTCCGGGCTTCGTCATGTGACTCTGGGCGCTTTCAAGAAAAATGGATTTATTCTGTTGCAAAAAGCTCTTTTCTTTTTATTCTTCTTAGGTGTGCATGTAGCGCTGATGTGCTTGCTCTGGTGTTTCCACTGCTTGTGACATTCATTAAAATACAATTTACTGGAAAACACCCAATGTAATCGTGCCATTGTGCAGCAAACAGTGGCTTTGGGCGTTAGGATTTGGTCTTGCAGCCAAAAAAAAAAAAAGAAAAAAGAAAGACCAAAGTAAACAAACATAAATAAAAAATCAGAGGCAGAACAAGCTGGTGAGGTCAAATATAAGCGAGATATTTCACAGAGTATTCTGTGAAATGATTGCTTTTTGCTTTTGTCTCTGCCAGGGCAGGCTTGCGGGAGCGCTCTCGTTTGTGCGCGTGCCTTCGTTCCACAATGGGCTGTTTTTCTGCACTGCCATCGGTGCTATAGCCTGAGATACTGCAGCTGTCTTTAAGGTCATTTCCTTTTATTTTAAATAATTGTTCATTTAACATATGTTGCTAAACTCATTCTTGCGTCAAAAGGAGACAATTATACTTCCTGACCCTGAAAGCAAGGTGGGTGGCTTTGTTTTATAATTAAATTTGCTGTGTTCAATTCCATATTTTTCTTTCTCTGCTGTTTCCTAAAGAGCTGCCAAAAAAGATAAAAGGCAGCAATGATACCAGGAACACTTCAGTGCCAGTCTTGTCTCTTTAACACACATTGTTCCAAACTTTTAAGCTTCACAGGGACACCAGAAAGATATTCTTTCGTCATTTTACAATTAATTGTTTAATTCACTGTGATTTAAAACCTGCGCCATTAAAGTCTGCAACTAGAATGTATTTCACAATTTCCAAAGTAGAAGGAGGACTTTTTTTCTTCCAGCACAAACATATGTAGCATATTCCAAGGTATCTCATGATACTGCCAATAGGGATTTCTTTTAAAGAAAACAGGTACTATCTGTGTGTTTTTAAAATATATTTGAATAATTTGCAAGGACTTTACACACAGACCTGAAGACAAGGTTAGAAGTGATCAAAGAATTTATCTTCGAAATCATGACAATATATTAGCGGACCACATGCTGGTGTATTTATTCATATTGTGAATCTGCCTCACCTTGGAAGAGTGCCTCCCAAACCAGTGGGGCTTCTGGAGGAGTTAAAATAACATACAATGTTAGTAAATACACCAGAACCTGGCCCAGGAGAAGTAATATAAATCATTAAATGCAGCTTAGTTTCAGGACAGAAGTT
This sequence comes from Fulmarus glacialis, assembly GCF_000690835.1. NCBI lineage: Eukaryota > Metazoa > Chordata > Aves > Procellariiformes > Procellariidae > Fulmarus > Fulmarus glacialis. Next base: position 9,202 of record NW_009191619.1, on the reverse strand, counting down.
TTGTTTTTCCAGAACAATATAATCTACTGTAAATCATATGCTTGCAGGTCAAGGTCAATTTCAACTTCTTAAACCTTTAAGAGCCATCAAACTGGAAACCTGCAGGATGAAATGATGTGGTGAAAGAAGTGATGGACTGGAAATTGTTAACCTTGGAAGAGGAGCGTTTGCTATTGTTCTTTTGAGAGAAAGAGCAAACTTAGAAATGCCTTGAGTATAAATATGTAAACATGCCACAGATTATTTAACCAATGAAGCAGCTAGCTAATTTAACCCTTTCCTGGGGGCTTCAGTTTTTTTCTGAAACATCAGAAAAGGCTTGAGGAAGCAAGTATGCCATTCCCACCATCATGGAAACAGAAACAGAGAGGCAGGATGCAGTAACTGGACCTGGGCTGGCACCTAGGTGAGGTGTGCAAGGCTGGCAAGACCGTCCTGGCTGAAAGAAGACAACCTCAGTGGAATAATTTAAGGGAGCAGCATGACTAGGGACAGCCGTGTCCCCAGCATGGACAAATGCCAGCCCCGGGAGAGGTCCCTCAGACCCCAACAGGCACCGTCAGGTCAGTTATGTGGGGAGGGACATTCCCCGCCACTGAGGACGGCCAGAAGATGCTATTAGAGACATGGGGAACGTGGGTCCGGGGGGAAATCTGTGGACACTTTTTTACTCTATTTACGCAGAGCCCCTGTTTATGGCCCGGTTATTCTCTTTAATAGGCCAGCAAGCAGGCGCACTAGTGAAATGCAGCGTACTCTTGGCACACGGTACATTGCCGAATCTACTGGTGCTCTGGTGAAAATGAGAAGATACATATTAATAATTTTAATGGGCCAAATCCTACACCTATTCAAGTCAGTGGAACCTGTGCCGTTGTCCACAATGAGACTAAAAGTGCAGTCATGATTAATTAGTTATTAATGGGCATTTACCTATGAGCTTTGTAATGACTTTGTACTATCAAAAGCACAAAGCTGGGCTATGGTACGCTATAGATTGATGGAGTGAATAATAGTAGTTTCACAATTTATCATATGCATATTTACATTCAACATGCCAACAGCTAACAGTTTCATAAAACAACTATGAAAACAATAAATTATGAAAATCAATCCAGAAGCCTTTAATTAAAGAAGACAAGATGTTCTGTGAGAGCCATTTAGGTTTTAGCCACAGAACCTATGGATTAGACTGGGATTTGTACAGCTAAATCCCATTCAAATTTCTGAAAACAAAGTTAAGGTTGATGATGAAGCCACAAAGTCAAGTACATTCCCTTCTGAAATCTATTAAAGGGACTTCAATCAGGTCTTTAATTTTCTTTTTGCAAAACTGCTGGCAAAACAAGCTATAGGTACTTTTTCAGGGCTATTTGTTATTTTTATTTTTTGGTTGGCAAATAATTTGCTTGTTGAAAGCTACCATTTCACAAATCAGGAGAAAATGTAACAAAAAATGTGTCCCTCAAAGCGATGAAAACATTTCCAGGGGCTTGGTTACTATTACTTGAGAAGAAAGGCCCCGTTCCTATAGATTAGATATTAATATACTCCCCTGATATTCAGGAGACATAAGACAATCCCTTCTCTGTAAATTCAAGCATGGACTGGAGCCCACATCTGCCATCTCCCAAATGAGTGCCTAATGCCTAGGTGATGAGGTCTTCCAAGATAGGTCTTTCAGTGAGGGCACTCCAGGGAGATCAAGAGAAGAGAGAAAATAACATCAAAGTTCAATTAACCTGTCTTATGAATTTTTATTAAAATTCCTGCAGTTTGGGGGGGTTTGTGGCTTTGGAGCGAGGCTGGAGCTCTTGACTAGGTCATCAAATTGAGAAAAACACACATTCCTATCAAAACTCTAGCCTTTTCTTTCCTATGTAGTCATCCACTACAGAGATTAGTATACTGCAAAGGTGTAAAAGAATGAAAGTACATGAAGATAATGATATAAACTTAAAGTATATAAAAATAAGACAGTTGAAATGCTACCTGCATTGTAGTTTTATTATAGTTTAATGGACATACGCCAACGAGCATTGCACCTCTGTGTTCAAACTGATAGATGTACCCCATAAAAGCTTTCCTCAGAAGAAAGTCAGATAAGTGAAACTCAGTAGAAAAATAGCTTTACTTTCTGCAGCTATAGATTATTCAATCAATGAAACTCCTATCTAACTCAATACTACCCACGTCCTTGGATTTCTTTTCTGAACTCTAATCTGAAGTACAAACTGGCTCCCAAGTTCCTCTGACGGTAATTTTGAAAGCCCACAAACCCTTCCTGGGGAGTAAGCAGTAGCTCCAGACTATGGGTTTTATGGCTGAGACCAGAAAGGGATAGCATTTACAGTTCTCAAGACAGAGCTTGGGATTTGCTTTCATGCTTAGGAACATAGTTATCATTTATAATGCAATGTCGTTTACGTTCTTAAGCTGAGTGGTAGTTATGGAATCATTTAATGTTCTTTATTATTTTGGCTTAGTCCCATTTTTCTTTTCCTTTATTTGCACTACATATATCTCTCTCTCTCATTACTAGTTCTCAAGAAAACATTAATATTTCTTTACTGTCTGTTTCCTGGTAACTTATGGAGACAACTTTATTAATGGTAACCATAGTAATACAGAAACAAAGTCTAACATGACCGCCTTGAAACACCCGACTCAGAATAACTACAAGGAACCCGAGGTGCAATTCTTAGCCGGAGGAACTATAAACAGCAACCCCAACTGGAGAACTTCCCACCTTATACTGGAAAGTCCTACCAATCTGCTGAACATTTAGGGATTAGGGGCTGTTTTGCTATTTAACACTCCGTACCTGCCCTGTGCCTTCTGTGCGTGAGGCACACGAGTAACAAACATGGCAAGGGTGCTCCCAGAGCCACTGGGAAGTCTCTGGCTGCCCAAGTGCTGCTTTGGTTCCTACCGCAGGACAGCACCTTGCAACTTGCTGGGTACAGAATTATCTTTATAACCATCGTCCAGAGGAGAAACTGAGGCATTCAACTTAAAGGTATTTAGGTCCCTAGGGAAATCCCAAGGGTCGCACGGGCAAGTGGGTGCCCGGAGCAGTTATGGTAGAGGAATTACGCTGGGGTGTCACGTGTGGCCCAGCGCTGTGCAGGCGTCAGGGAGCTAGGACTTTCAGGAGCAGTGCCTGCACAGCAGCCGGTGCACGGGGAGGCCTGGGCAAATGGCTCTCCTCTCCCTTTTGCTCTGGGTTGGAGAGGAGCTCTGTTACCCTTTGGGTGGCTGGGGACAGGGGCAATTTCAAGCATCATCTTTTTGACCCTTCTTGCCTTTAAGGGAGCATTATGGAGGCTGTGTGCAGCCCACCCTCGTCTCTCAGACCACATTGCTTCTCCTTCTCTCCTTGCACAGTCCCAGCCACACTGCTGGGATGGTTTGCAGGGGAGGGGGAGGGCTGATACTACTAGCAGGCCTTTTTCTCCCTCTTGATCTCTGTGCATTGCTTTCCTGATGCACTCTGAGGCAAGGGTGAGGAGATATTTATATCTCCCATATCGATGAGAATTACCGGGATCTTAAAATACCATTTAGAAGTGCTGTAACAATGAATATGTTACACCAGCAGTAGCTCTTTAAAAGTTTCTCATGTAAATAAAGACTGTCTCCAAGAAGAGTCCCATACATAATATTACACAGTAATCATTAGCTTTAAAAATTATTGCAAACAAAATAAAATTCAACCCATCAAAATGGATTTAGGCTATGTGACCATTCAAAGCTTATTAAAATGACAAACTTGAAGAAGAAGCTGGAATGCCTAAAACTCAGCACTTGTTCATGTGCTAGTTTGATTTAAAGACGACTCCGGAGGCTTTCTTGAGCCTCTCATGAATTATTCCCCAGACTTCAACGCTGGCCAAAATATGGCCATCACTAGGCCCCAGGTCCCTCCCTCTGTGTGATCTGGCTTTTCACAGAAGATTCAAACCTGACAGTCTTTCCTCTCACACCCATACTCTTGGCAACTTTTTATTTTCCTTGGGGAATTCTAGGGCCTTTATCTTCACTCTTTAAAAAGATGTGGTTTGCAATGCTTTAATACTTCTACTAATGCAGCAGTTTCTTGGTGCGTAGCATAAGTTGGGGCCTTTTCTCTTGGCATGGAGGTGTGCTAGGACATGTCTGCACCACAGCCTGTGGTGTACTGCGGAAGTGCCCGAGCTGGCGCTCCACTGCCCAGCCTTGCTGCTGTGGCTCCTTTGCAGGCAAATTGCCACTTTTGCTGTATGAATGTGGCCAAGGCGTGCCTCTACCTCTTACAGAAACTTCAGTGAAAAACTGTGTTTCTAATTCCTCAGATTGTTCACACATCTTAGCTCAAGTCTCTCATGCCTTAGGGGTAAGAACAATTTTTTTTTTTTTAAAAATTATGGCCCATAAAGTGAAAAGTTTACAGCAGTATGCGTTCAGTGGGTCAACTGCAGGACAGCCCCAAACGGTGATGTCCAAACAAGCAGTGCCTGTTGTGGGAACGGGAGTCAAGCAGGAGGGGCAGAAAGCCAACGAGGGAATGGAGGCTACAGAGAAAGGTTTTGGTCATCCTTCACCATGAAGTCCATAAAGTAAGTTTGGCTCAAGGAACGGCGAGGGCCTGGTCAGTTTTTAGACTAGTTGAAAGGAGTCTTCTGTGAACAAAAGTTTTGGCAATTCATCCAGTAGGACAACTTTGCACATCAGGTCGCTGTGATTTAAGTGACATCCTTTTTATCACAATGACATTGAACCAACCTGAAAAATGTTTCAAGATACTAAATCCTTCAAGCTTGATATTTGGAATGAGGTCTTCTTTCAAAATTGGAATTTTCCTATCACTGATGACATCTTTGTATTATGGAGTCCCTTATCTTTCATTCTAATGATATTGCATAGACCTGTCTTTGTGACACACTGAAGACCTGTGATAAAGTGATGCAGTGAATTTTCCCACTGGGATGTAAGAAAAAGATGTCTCCTGGACAGCTTCTGTTCTTTTTTTTTTATAAATTCTATACAAAATCCTGTTACAAAACACAAGATAATTCAAAGCAGATAAAGTTTTTATCAGGTATCAGATATTTTAAAGAGACAGTAACAATACCACAGGAAGAAAGTGATTGTAAAGGCAAATCAAATATAATACAATACTTATTTTTAAAGTGTCTGAAAAATTAGCTTATGTTTTGTTCACATTATTTGCATGTCTTCACTGCTTCAAATTATTACTGTCCAAACACTCTTCAGCCATTTCTCTGTAGGCTAACATTGTGATACGGTGAATGTATGTCAGTTTAACAGCACAGTTACTTCTAAAGCCTTTGAGTTGGTTGGTCTCATAGTGAATGTAAGTAAAGGATACGAAGATAAGTGGTTTCTGTTGATTTCCCAAAAGCTTTGTACAATTTTCAGTGTACTCCCGCATAAGCCTGTGCTTACTAAGTCAGTAAGTCTGTGTACATGCTTCAAAAACGATACATAAAATAGGATGCTTTGTAAAGAGAGAGAAATCTCTAAAAATTCCTACAAGTACTATAAGAAACATATTTTGACATCAAAGCAGTGCCTCGTATGCATAATAATCAATTCAGACCGTGTAGAGAAGAGGGTCCAATTTTAGTGTTAGTCCATTCAAAAATGTTTTCAGAAGGTAACACACCTGGGGGGAACACCCCGTATTATAGAACTTGCTGTAAATGTTCCAGACATATAATTTAATCAAAATATCAAACATCTTTCACTACAGCCCAGTTAACCTTTGTAAACTAAACAAGTACTTACGGAAGTTTCCTCACAAGATGAACTTCTGGCAGTGGATATATAAACACACTTTGTGGGCTGAGTCCTTTTCCACTAACATACGTTGTTTTTGGCACAGTAAAAAATAAGAGAGGGGAGGGTGGAAGGGTCAGCTGCTTCCCGACATCTTTATCAGTACCAGCAACCCCTCGGCTGGTGTCAGTGATTTGTGGTATTGTTGTTTATCTGTGTATCACTCACTCAGACGCACTGTTTAGATCCAAAGGTCTCAAGACCATTTGCAATCTCTTCTAGGCTTGCTGTACCAGACAGGGCAGACATCTGGCTGTCAGTTATAATTGCATCCTGCACCAGAAGTTGTTTTTAAATACTCCTGATTCCCTTTGAACGCAGAACTGTGATGCACAACAGTTTCAAGCCATTACTGCAAAAGGCAAAGTCAATCCATGGCTTTAGCCCAGTTTGAACCAAGATTTATGAGAGATGGTGGGGAGGGGGGCCATTTTACAAAAGGGTGGCTGTTTGAGCCTGCTTGGGTTTTAATGATACAGCAGTTTCCTTTCCAGCCCGTACAACTTATTCTTTGAACGCTGACAGAAATAGTGCATCAGAAAAGTATATTTGTGGTGTTGCCATGTTTACTGTTTCCTGTTGTCTTTCTTTGGAAGTATTTTAACAGAAATTAGGACTTCACATAAAAACCCTACAGGCTCTGGGATGAAAGGATTTACTATTAGGTTTCCTTCTCTAACATGGTGGACTGTGATTTAAACCCTACAGACTCATGACAGGATATGATGCCAATTAAAAGCATGAAACCTAATTTTTTGACAGAATAATCATATAATCCCCTTTCTATTATCTGGCTAAAGGGTTATTGACAGCACCTTTATTTCTCAGCCCAAATCTTGGATTTATTAGGCTAACAAACTGCTCTTGTTTAAGTTATATAGGCCAATGAATATTGTTGAATGTCCAGGCGCAGGACTGCGTTCAATATTGTAAAGGGATGTTTTTCCCCTGGTAATTGTCACACTGGGTCAAGAATGCACAGAAATGTAAGTGGACAGATGGTTTTGGTTGAAAGCAGAGTTCTGATTTGCTGTTTAATACCAAATCAATTATAAAGTAATTTAATAACAAATCTTACAAAGTGAAACATTAGAGCGAAAAATTCAGCTGGAGTCTCTTCTGAGCTCTGAATTCAGTTGGCATGGAGTACATAGGAAGTTTGACAGAAAAACATTACTGGATTAGAGTCAAGAAAGAGGTTAAGTTCTGCCTCTCTGAGTTGCCAGTCGTGACTGCTTGAGCCCAATACGTATCTACATTGTTTTGTCACGGCAAGGCTTTTGGTAAGATAGACCATGCTGATGCACTGTTGGAAGTGAACTAACCCCCTCTTCTTTGACACCTGATCTGACACCAGTGAAGAGTCCAGAGGCCAGTATTTGCCATTCAGTTCAGCCCCTGGTGGACTGCTATCTATATTACACATGGCTTTTCCCAAGAAATGTTTCACATTTACACCCATTTTGTGCAGCAGTGTCTGAAATGGGGAGGAATCTCTCTCTACCTCTCTGTGTCACATACACGCTCACATAAACTGGAGCCTGCAATTTCCCTAATCACTAAAATCCCTTCTCCCCACGTGTAAATTGTTAACCTTCATTACATCCTCAAGGGGACATACGCTAAGCAGAGGCCTGTTAAAATGAAAATAACCATCCCTCCAAATTGCCAAATCATCATATTAAAAAGTCCCCTTCTTATAAAGCAAGGTTCATCATTTGCAGTGCCAGGTTAATTCCTGCTCAGAGTTGAATGTAATTGTTTCTGCTATATGGTTTTATTTTTTAAAATACTTCATTGGCTTCTGCAGTATCACAACAGCACATATTGTGTTAAATCTTCTTAAAGTTACAAGTTTTAAGATGAAGATACACCTCACAGTTATTAGAAAATTCACATGGAGACTGCTTTCACATGTATACATACGTTGTTTTCTTTGAGCTTCAAGGTTAATTTTTACCCTGTGTGTTTTCCAGATGCACACAGGATTTTCCCCTCATTTCCTGTCTCATTCCTAATCTAAAATCTATTGCCATTTCATAATAATTAAAAAAAGAGCTGGGCTGTTGAGTGAGCAGAGGAACTCCGGTTCTGAGATGTGTGTGCTAGCCCTTCTGAACCACCATTTTATCGCTGTTGCGTGTGGACTGCAAAATGGTGGTTCCTATGATTTTGATGAACAGGGACCTGCAATACAACTCGTTGTGTGGTCATGAAAAAGCCCTCACCCCGGCTAAAAAAAGGCCGGCTTCTCTTGCTGGTGCTTGCCTTTGTGCCTGTCTCTCTATGCTTTCACAGCCCTCGGTCGCCTCAGGACTGCCCGTAATTCCTCTGTGCAATCTACAAAGCCACTAAATGCTGATTTCTAACTTAAAGTTCCTCAGGAGTAGCCGCGGTGCTGTGTGCATACAACCCCAAATGGTAAGAGGACAAAATCACAATAATTTTGTGTCTTGTGTGTTTATTAATAGAGAACCAAATGTCACACAGGCAGTAGTCCCAGGACCAGTTTGTATGGAGAATGAATGTTTTGCTCATGAATAAATGGTCCCTCCAGATCAAGGTTGAGGTCATTGGCAAGATCTAGGCGTTAGCTCATTCAAAAGCTATGTGCACATGCGAATAAAGGAGTTAATACTTGGACTGTCAGTATCTCTCTTTCATAAGAGATGTGTTCAGCCTAATTTTTTTTTAATAGTTGCATACAAACAGTTTATCCCACACTTCAGTGTAAATATGTTGCTGGCAAAATAGCAGCCAAAGCAGGCAGTGACCTTGGGCTACCACTAGCTAGCTATCAAAGAGCACCACAAAAGAGGGTTAGGAAAATGCTAACGAAATGGAAATTGCCTGTGACTACCCACAGCAGGATGAGCATCCTCTTTTGCCTGGGAAGAAATAATTTCCTTTCACCCAGGTACGCAGCTACTGTAGCGCGTTAGAGAAAGCAGCTTCACAGCGTGCCGGTAACCACGGATGATACACAAATATGCTAGCAGTTGAGAATCTATGTGTAGTTCCCCCCCCCCGGATAAAATAGATCCACAGCAGCAGTATTTATGGTCTACACAACAATATTATTTTTCTCTCTTTGGTTTGCAAAGGTTGTAAATAGAAAAAAAAAATGGCTAAGCTATTAAATCTAGGAATAACAAGGCTCTTAAAGCCAGGTTTATTGTACCGGGGTAGGCAAAAGCTTTACGTTTTTTGATCTGCGGGTGTTAAATATCCTGTCTGCGCCAGGATTCCTGCTCGACTGTTATTTATCTCTCCGAGCCTTCGGGGAACGAAGGAGCGGACAGAGCTCCTCAAACGGCGGGTGCCACCTGGCGGCGGCCGCGGCCGGGGCCGGGGCCGGGGC
>NW_009191618.1:734-2384 GCF_000690835.1 Fulmarus glacialis | reverse complement strand
TGCCCGATGCCTCCAGAGCAGCTCGTCCAGCGACAGGGGAGTTGATTTGGTGGAAGAAGGAAGTTAGCGGGAAGCAAAGACGAGATGCCTCTGCTGAAAGGTGTTGAGCAGGGCTGGAGCAGGTCCCCTCACCCCAGGTGGGTCTCTCCCCTCCGTCCCACCCGCCCGTCGCTGGGAGCCAGGCAGCACCCAGCTGCTGAGCAGATCCAAGAGCACCCCCCTGCTGTCTTCAGATTGCTGCTTAAGTAAACACCATCGTTTATATTAATTATTCTGTGTTTCCCATAAAGGGCTTGAGCTTTTTGAAACTGGAGCTAACTTCTGTGGCTATCTAATGAATACACCATTCGCCATGCCGAATGCCGGTGAGTGCTGCTGGAGAGCTGTTGGGGAGCACTGGGCATTGGTGTACCACGCGTTTTAGGAAATATATTAAAAGTACCTGTGTGAAGCATGGGGACCCCAGGTATCAAAAGCAATCTCTTCAACCTTACCTTGACGGTGAAATTATGGATTGGAAATTTCAATAAGCTAGGAAATGCAAAAGTTAAGTTTCTAATACTGATGTTAACTCAGAGCCAATTGGATTTAACTTGTCCATTTTACATAATATGTCTTGATATGCGCTTTGTCATGAAACTCCAAATAGGAAATATTTAATGTGCGCAAGATGATGAATTTTGTGTTCCTGTTACAAATACATATTTTACGTGCTTTTGACTGATGACTTTCAGAGTACAGTTTAAGTGTTGCAATGCTATTTTATATTTTCAGAGCACAAAAAGGGAGGGGCAACATGGAAAAGAAGGAACAAAACCAAACAAAAGACCTTAGCATTAAAACTGCCTTCAGAGTTCATATTAATGTCCATTCGGGGCACGTTTCCTGCAGATCTGGGTTAGCAGCTCGGCAGCAGCCCTGGCCTGGGGCAGCGGTGCGGGGAGCAGCCACGGCTGACAGGACTGCACTGCAGCGATTTCGGGGGGATTCGAGGGAGATTCCTGGTTTGGAGCCGCATCAAATCCAAAGGTGGGCTCCTGCAGAGAGGGAGGGGTTGTGGAGCGGATGATAGGGAGCAGCGAGTGCCCAGGCCCCGAGCTGGGATGTGTTCAGGCATGAAATGTTTAAGCTCCTCATAAGGAATTGCATTAAAATATCTCTTGTCCCAAAGAAGTAGCAAACCCTGTAACTGCTTCTTCAATTGTTTTTTTTTTAAATTTCTTTATTTAAAGACTCCAAAGTTGGTCCTGGGTACCTATATATTGATCAGGCATTGACCTGGTCATTTGGGTAAAATAACCATGGAGCAAATTGGGAGTGGGAGGTTTCTGCTCTCGAGGAGGCCCCTGCGGGCACGGGGTCTGCAGAGGAAGGCTTTGCCTTAGGGGCGGGGAGGGGTTTGGGCAGTGCTGGAGGGTGGTGGCTGCAGGAGAAGGGGGTGACCCCCTGGGGTGGTGAGAGGGTCCTGCCAAGGAGGCTGGTGGGGCAGCTTTGGTCAGGGGGAGGCACCCGACACCCCTGCACCAGCATGGTGACACCCTCCCAGCACCCTGGCACTGCCACCCGTCCCTCGGGGGGACGGGAGCTGCCTGTGGTCTCTGGCAGCACCTCCCAGCACCGCGCAGGACTGTCCATGCGGTTTCAGCTCCT
>NW_009191618.1:0-580 GCF_000690835.1 Fulmarus glacialis | reverse complement strand
CCTGCAGCGGTGTGTGCAGCTCTTTACAGCGCCGTGAAGAATTACAATTCTGCACCACAAAAGCAGGAAACAGAGCTATTAATTTCCGTGCGAGTCTGCAGGGCGCTTCCAGGACGGATGCTGCCTTAAGTAAATGTTACCTGTTTCAGGAGGGAAGGGGAGATGCACTGCACAGGGCCGGGTCCCCAGCGCCACCCTGCACCGCACCCACGAGGGACCTCGTGAGGGGCCACACAAGGCGTGCCCGGGAAGGAGAGGGGAGGGCAGGGAGGGCTGAGCCCCTGGAGGAGACCCTCCTCCAACCAGGGGTCTGGCGCGGGGACGGGTTACGCTTCCTGCCAGCCTGGAAAGCCAGGCACGGGAAGGGTGGAAGGCAGGGTGGGTAAAATTGTCTGAACACCCCAATTCTTATAATTGAAGCAATTGTGAATCATTTGAAATGCCAAAATCTTGACAGGATAATGAGTTAAATCCAAGAGTGTGAATTCAATTACGTTTCGGGGTGCCGCTCGGCGGGAGCTTCCGCAGCGCGTGCCGCTTGCCTGGAGTGCCGGCGGCGCGGGGGGCAGCCGACCTGTCT
>NW_009191617.1:0-300 GCF_000690835.1 Fulmarus glacialis | reverse complement strand
GGGGTCCCTGCTCATGGCAGGGGGGTTGGACTAGATGATCTTTAGGGTCCCTTCCAACCCAAACCATTCTGTGATTCTGTGTGATCCTAAAAGGGGGGTGAAGCAACCCCCCTTGTCTCTGGCAGGTGGTCCTGCTCCCTCTGCGGGCCTGTACCGATGCTGTTGAGTTGCATCAGGGAGACTATTCCCAGACATCCTGCGTGCTCCAGAAAATACTGTTTCTGTCAGGCTCCCCAGTGACCTGGCTCATTCTCTGTAGCTGTTAGGTGGCCGCGAGGCCCACAGCTGCTGGAGCATGGA
>NW_009191616.1:611-942 GCF_000690835.1 Fulmarus glacialis | reverse complement strand
CAGGGCTGCGGGCGGTGCGAGGGCTGCAGGAGCTGCGTTGCTCCCCTCTCCCATGCAGCCCCTTGCATGGGGCCGTTGCTGCAGGTGTCCCCCCGGGTGCCCCCTCCCCTGCAAGGCTCACGTAACACCCACGAGCACCGGAGGAGTCCGGGGGCTGCACATCCCTCGGCTTTTTCACGAAAGGTCTGCAACCCTCCCGGCCCTGTGCTGGTGCCGCCGCTGCCCTGCCTGCATCCAGATTTTAGTGCAATTCATGTTTTTTTAAGTTTTTTTTTTGCATAGGCTGGGGCCAGAGTCCCCCAGTTTGCTCCCGCAGGCCGGAGGGAGCCGC
>NW_009191616.1:0-553 GCF_000690835.1 Fulmarus glacialis | reverse complement strand
GCAGAGCATCCCGCTGCCCCCAGCTGTCCCCACTCGCTGCTGCCTGCGTCTGCCCTCCGCAGCCACTGCAGTTCTGCCCGATGGACAAAATGAGCTGAAAGAATTAAATCACCTTTTATTTTTGAGGCTGTGATTTTTCCAGATGTAGACTGGCAAAGAAAACCTTTACAGCAGAGCAAAGTGAGAATTCCCAGATGCTCTCACGGGGCATGTTCCAAAAAGCATTCATCCATCATACTTCACCGCAGCCACACTCCTGGCATCTTGATGTGCTGCCTCTGCTCGGGGATGCTGTTATTTTAAGAGGAGGCTTTGGGGGTGCACGCTGCCAGACACTCCTAATCCTTCTGAGGGGAGAATTTGGAAGGAAAAAATCTGGGGGCTCCTCCTTTCCTGGACCGGGGGGTCAGGGGTGGCAGGCACGCGGCGGAGGGGAACAGGGAGGTGTTGTTCTGCCCACGGATGAAAAGCCTTTTGTGAGCCTGGCGCGGCGGCGCGGGCGGGGAAACATCACCCGGTGAGGCTCCACCGCCGAGCAAATCACCACCACGGG
>NW_009191615.1:3592-3915 GCF_000690835.1 Fulmarus glacialis | reverse complement strand
GGGGGGGCGGGGGGGCTGCAGCATCCTCGGGGTCCCAGGACTCCCAACCTGGCTGATACCTGCCTGGGTGCAGACCACACTGGGGGTCCTGCCAGGGGATATCCTCACCCACACAGCTATGGGTGTCAGGCTGAACCCCGCTCCGGGTCAGATTGGGTCATTTGCTGCCTGCTAGGAGGGAGATAAGAAGCAGGGTTGGCAGCTGTTGGTACCATCTGCTGAATTAGAATCACAATGCACTAAACAAATAGTGTCTTGAGATAAAAATACGTTGCTTAAGGCAGGGAGGTATTTCTGCTGCAGGGATTGCTATGACCTGGTAA
>NW_009191615.1:375-3543 GCF_000690835.1 Fulmarus glacialis | reverse complement strand
GTAAATGGGTCCTGGGAGTTGTATCCTGCCTGTGTGCAGGACTGCGTGTCCGTGCCTATGGAAGCACGTTGGGTCTTGTGCTGTATAAAGTGCTGACACTTTGGGGAAACGCTGCTCTGGATTTTCTGCAGCACAGAAGGGGGGTGGGGGGGAGGAAATAAAAATAAATCAAATGACCATTGTGGGGGTTTTGGTGGAAGCCACCAGTTCAGCCCAGCGTGAGATCAAAGAGACGGGCAGCGTGACAGCGGCGCAGCCCCCGCTCCCTCCCAGGCGTTGCCCTTGGCACGACACCAAATTTTATCCTTGGGAATCGCACCCAGCCTGCCAAGCTATTCCTGTGCAGAGCAGAAACCCTCACTCCCACACTGAGCTGCTGCTGTCCCACAGCCAGTCCTGCACCATCGGGGCATGGAATGCCACATGGGATGTCGGGATCTCCCCAGCCCTGGCCTACCCCAGCACGTGCAAGTGATGCAATCCTGCATGGACCTTATAAAATAGACATAGCAGGCTATATTATATATGCACCTCAACTCCATTGTCATGTAGAGGGGTAAATGCAACCTGCAGGGCTGCCGTTTTTCCCCTGGGCTGGGGACAGGTACAGCTGACGGTCACCCGAGGACGCGGTGGCTTTCGGCAGTGCACAGGTCCCGGCCAGCCCCGCTCCCTGGAGCCGGTGCTGCCGCTTTGCAGCTGCGAATGCCGATAAAGCACGGCCCGGCTCGCCGGCCGCCAGCTCACGCACATCTAAGCCCCTCGGTGCCGATGCTTTTTCACAGCTAAGCGGTCACGCCGGGTTTAACACAGCCCAGTCGGCTGGCACACGTTCCACTCCACATTTATCCCTTCCAATTTTGGAGCAACCAGCCGCTCATAACCATTCGCTCTACTGCAAACAGCCCGGGGCTGAGCTCAGTGCCTGCTCGCCCCATCCTGCACCACCCACGCTCGGGAAGGCTGCATCTCCTGCAAGCTAAATGAGGTACATGCTAAAACCCCCCAAAATCCTGGAGACACCCAGCAGGCCTGGGAGGTGTCCAGGGAGATCTCTTCTCCCTGGTATCCAGTGATAGGACACATGGGAATGGTTCAAAGCTGCACTGGGAGGGTTTAGACTGGACAGTAGGAAGCATTTCTTTACCGAGGGGGTGGTTAAACCCTGGAACAGGAGGTGGTCGATGCCCCGAGCCTGTCAGTGTTTAAGAGGCATTTAATACCAGGCTTTAACTTTTGGTCAACCCTGAAGTGGTCAGGCAGTTGGACTAGATGATCATTGTAGGTCCCTTCCAACTGAAATATTCTATTCTATTCTAAATTTTGAAACTCATTCCCACAGCCACTCCGAAACCCCTTTGGCTTTACACATCTCATCCCCCATGCCCGAGCTCGGGCTGCTGAGTTATTTCCATCGCCGCCAGACGATTTGTGGCTCCTCCACTCAGAGGACAGGGATGCTCAGATGAACCATCCAACATCTTTCCCCTCCCCGGTGTAAATTAGCACAATGCAAGCGATTTCAGCGGGGCTAATTTATGCCGGCAGAAGGATGCTCCAAAGTACGGCCATGATTTAGCAATCCCATTAGGACCTTGCCACTCCTGCAGAAGAGGCACAGCAGGTCGGTTTGTCTTCTTCACCTGGAGAGAAAGATGCAGCGATGAGCAGGGACGGCACTGGCAGCTGCCTGTGCCACTGCTCCCCGGCCGACTCCAGCAGGATCGGTGCTCCGAGAGCACAGCTTCATCCCGGGAAGGTAAAACCTCCTCTGTGATTTATAGCAGGCAGGAGAAACCAGTCCCATCTGCTACCCCAGGTATCTACTCTCTCTTTTTTTTTTTTTTTAAAGCATGAAAGCTAACTGTGAGAAACAACAGAGCTGCAGGAAAAGTCTCTCTCATGGGCATGGTTCTTGAGGAGGTAAAAGCTGCAAGGCGGTGGGAGCTGAATTTACCTCCATGGGAGCCCTGGAGAAGATGAGCATCATTTTGCAAAAGGGAGAGTGAGGCAGACAAGCCAAAAAGGTCACCCAAAAAAAAAAAGAAAATCTCTTATCAGTGCTCGCTCATCTTCCTTTCCTGGCCCTTCCTCTGGTCCCCACACCCACTAAGGGCGTTTTACCCTACGTGATGCTCTGCAGCCGGTGCTTGTGCACACAAGCAGAGCACAGCCGTGCAAATCACCCCTCAGCCAGGCTAACAAATGACTAAACAACTGCAAAGGCACTTTGCAGCATCATTTTTTCAACAGCTTGAGCAGCAGACTGGCTTTTACAGTGCAGCTCTCCCTTCAGTCGCTTTATCCAGCCTCCATAATGTACCACCCCCTCAAGAAAAAGAGGAAAGCAGTTAAAAACCAGGCCATTTCAGAGAAACAGCACCCACATACAAAATGGCTCCTTGAGGGCTGCCGCAGCTCCGATTTAAAGGCCAAGCAATTAGCGCAGCAAACTGGAAAAGCACTGACAGTAGTGCTCAGGTAGGAGGTTTGCTGCTATTTTGGGGTGCTGAGACTGGGAGCAGGAGCTGAGCAGCCAGCACCCAGCTCGGTGTGGGGGTCAGGGGGAGGTTTGCAGGTGCCACCAGTGGGAAGGGGTGGCTGAAGATGAGGAAGACCTCTCCGGAGGATGCAACTGGGGGCTGTAGCTCCTGGGCTGGATGCTGAGGGGTCTGGTTGAAGGAGCACCTGGAAAACGTTGGGGTGCGGGGTGGCTTGGGCTGACACAGATAACGCCAGCCCAGCGAGCAGAACGGTGTTAAACTTCTCGCAGGCAAAACCTGTCTCTCATCTGGCTCGGCCGACTTTCCGCCTTGTTCATCTCAGCGGTGGCTTCAACCTCGTGGGCTGCTCCGTGCGTTTTGGGGGGAAGGCTCCCGCTGCATCACCCCAGCAAGCAGTGGGGTCCCACCAAGCACAGCCTCTCCCATCTCACCTGGGCACCCCCAAAGGCTGGTTTACTTTCTTATGGCACCATCGCCGCCGCGAGCAGCGCACCTCGCACCTCTTCCCTTGCTTCTTGGCAGCAACATCACCAGGACGCCCCATCCTCATCCCTGGAGGTGGGGGACCCACGGGGCCACCCCTTCCCCACCACTGCTCACCTCGCAGCTGAAGAAGAGCTGCTCAGGGGCAGCTGATGGGGGAAAAGCAGGTTTTAACCCAAGA
>NW_009191615.1:0-242 GCF_000690835.1 Fulmarus glacialis | reverse complement strand
AAAAGCCGCTACTTGACCTGGGCACGTGGCCGGCATTGAGCTTTCCTGGTTTTACACCCCAAAACATGCTCCTGTTTCCCTTCCCGACGGCTTTCACCCATTTCCCCTGTCCCAAAGACCACCGAGACCTTTGCCGGGCAGATGTGTCTCCTCCCGGGTGAAGTTTGCTTTCCCAGCCCTCCTCTCGGCTTCTGCCCTCTGTGTCTCACAGCTTTGGGGTCCCCCTCACCCCCCTGTCCCCC
>NW_009191614.1:0-16991 GCF_000690835.1 Fulmarus glacialis | reverse complement strand
GGCTGCGGTGTGGGGGCTGTGCGGCCCCCGCGGGACGCTCGGGGCAGCGCGTGCAGAGCGCCTTTGGCTCTGGGGTTTGTGTACAGACAAACCAGCCCTGCTTGGTAGATAGAGCTGCAAGGCGTAAGCGGAATCTTTTTCTTTAACTCGAATGTTTCATTTAATGAATATTGTAAGTGGAGGCATACCGTGAGATGTGAGATGGCATTATGTATAGGGAATACTTTGTTGGAAATACTTTTAAGATTTGAGGCAATTGCATTCGTTCAGGTTTTTGAGGAAAACCTTGTATTGGCTGCAATATTTACAGGAATGTAACAGACTCTAGATCTTTCACAGTAAAAAACCCCAAATCTGGTTTGAAAAAAAAAAAAACAAACCAACATAGTGCTTCATGTGGCACCTTTAAAATGAAATTCTCCAAGATCTCTATTTAGACTTGACAAACTTCTCATTGATGCAGGCAGAGGTACAGCGGGCAAGGGATTCGACTACCATGTGTGGGATGTACCCAGATTTCTGACTGCTGCCTTTGCTACTCTCACTGCAAACCTCTCCTTCTCTCACACTGCAGATTGTGCTAGAGTTAAGAAAAGTGATACACACTTAGCTTTAATAGTACTACTTGCCTCATTAGGCAGAATGTTTTAAAACCATTTGAGAACTCTGAAAAATGACTAATATTGTGAGAGACTGCCTTTTTCGCTACAATTTATAAAAGTAAATGTTCTGATCAATATTTATGTAGAATTTAATTTTTTGTTTATTTTTCAATATTTTGTTTTATTCTCAACAGCAAAGAACATAACTGAGTTTTAATGTTACAAGAAACATCTGCAATGAAACCTAATTCTTATTTTTTTATTGTCTGGTGGAGCACCACCAGCTTTTATGCAGTAATATAGGTGTCACTCTGCATTTCAAGCTAATTGGTTTCAGTTAGGCCCTGAATTTCATATATGAACAATAGACACAAATAGAGAATACTACTTTGATTGAATAAATGGGGTCTGTCATGTAGACCTGTTATTTAATTTATAAAATTCCTCGTATTACAAGCCTTCATTTTTCAGCTTTGTGCATCTTGTGTTGGGGTTCCGGCATAACCAATAATCCAGACCCCTTAATATCCGCTATAAATCAGCTTGTTAATGCTGATGTCTCCTACCTGGCAGCTTACGAAATATCAGACCACACCTGAATAAAGCATCCTGCAGTTTTTAATTATGAATCTTTTTCAGCTGTCACAGTCTTTTACATTTGCTACACACTTCCTCTCTTCTTGTATTAGGGTGTAACATTGTGGGATAATGTTTTATTTTCTTTCTTCTTCCGTGTATTTTTTGTATTTACCCTCTTGTTGCAACTACTATAAGTTTCAAATTTGTAATCAGTCTGGAGTGACCTTGTCTTCTTTTCCCTCTCTCTACATCTCCCCTAACCATGTATAGCAAACCACCCTCGTATTGGCATGGTAACCTCTCTAAATGTCTCTTTTATAAATCTTTCATTCTCCTAAACGCTTCATAGTGAGGAAAATTGGCTTGCAAGCAACCTTGCCCTCACTGTGCTCAATAAGACACTGCATGTATGCATACTGCTTCTGAATATCTTTACTAAAAAAGCTCCAAATCGTATATTGCAGAACTTGCAAATCTCTGGTTCATCTCCAGTTTAGATCTTTAATTGCTAAGATATGTAGCCCTTATAAATTGTGCGGAGAAATCTTGAGGACTAGAAATTGAAGTAGTTGTAAAGACATTCCGTGATTCTGTAGCCTGTCACTGATCTAATTTGAACCCAATCGCTAACAGGGACTACTTCAGAAATTTATAAATGTTAGATAAGAACACCACCAAATTAAATCGGAAGGGGAAGAAACTAAATGTTGCTTATCTTCTTGAAGGACTTGGGAACTTATACAAGTTCATTACAAAAGTGAATTTTCCATCAAACAGATGTTTATTTTAATCCAGAAAAGTTTCTTTAGTAGAGATGTCCACCATTTGGAACAAAACCACTCCAGAGTGATTATGCCACCTTATTGCTTAGATATCCTCATATATTTCTTGTTATTCTAGTTGAGTACTACATTCAGACAGAGGTTGCCAATAAAGTTTATTGTAGGAGCTAAGTGTCAATATCTGTAGTACCCCCTGCCTAGGGTGCTTGTAATTAAAATGCCACAGATAGTCTGGGAGAAGCATGAAAATTTGATGGCAAATTGATTTCAGGTTCATCTTGAAATTTGTCCTCAGCTGGACTCAATACTGCTGGCAGACATTGGATGGCTTTTGTCAAAAGGGTTTGCTGGGATGAGACAGAGATGCCTTGATCTGAATATTAAATACAGTGCTCTGCTTATGACAGTTTGCTTACTGCTATCATGTTCCTTTTTTACATATGTTTTATTGTGTGGGGAGTGTTTAGGGTGGCATCACTCTATTTTACTTAAGAAAATATGTTGCTTACAGATATTTTGGCACACTAAAGAGCAGACTTACGATGTTAGCTTCAAACCCAAACATAGAGCTTCAAAACTTCTGAATTCTATAGCTATTCCCAAGATTAAGCTGAGCTGCACAAAGAAAAGGAGTCTGATAAGATAATAGGTAAAATTTGTGTCAATGATGGTGTTGGAGGAGGGAAATCCCATGTAAAGTAATCTTCGTTTAAAAGAAAGAACTTCTTTTTTTTTTCCTCAAATAGTTTCATTTATATAGGAAGTAGTTGGAGCAAATATAAAATACCTTTTCTGCTGTCAAGTTAGAATCTTACAGTAAGTCCAGTATAGACCTTTATTTTCACAGATCTGTTCTTAGCAGTAATCTTCTGCTCTAGTAGGTATTTGAAACAATCTCATGATAAGAACTAGTTATTTTAAAGTATTTTACAAAATCTGAACACTAGTCTAAGTCCACAAAATAAAGAAAAAGATTATTTATTTGAAATGTGTTCTGTGGTTCAAGAACGCAACTTTGTTTCATTAACATGTTAGCATTGTTCCAGAAATAATTCTGATTCTTTTAAAAAAAAAATTTTGCATGTTGTTAAGGCCCCAATATTAACTTAAAGCCTTTGTTTATTTTTTCATTCTTCAAAAACAGACCAGCCAACACTTAAAGATGCATTTAAGTTCAGGTGCTGCCCACAGTGCAGCCAGAAAAGCAGGGTGCTTAGAGGAGGTCATCCTCCAGAACAATTGCGATAAGCCAGTTGGGTGGGTATGGCAGGCTGCGTGGAGCTCCGTGGTGCTGAACTGCCTAAGCTACTTTGGTCTCTGGTACACCTATATAGGTGCAAACACAGCAGTGACAGTAATGCAGACATGACCGTAAGTCTCGTTTTTTGTTTTTCCTTAACTCCCTGATAATGACACTCTCGGCTGAAGTGATACAAAAGGGAAAATGACAGTGGGAGAAGCAGCGGGAAAGAAGTGAGAGGGAGAAATATAATAGAATAAGAGTTGCTCCTGAGGGCTGTTGATCTTCCACCTGTAGAAGAATTAAGTGAAGGCTTATCATGACCTCCTGGCTAGGTCATCTCCATTTGAATTGCCACAGCACTTCACTCATTTTTGTAACAGGTTCTTCTATCCCTTCTTTTCATCTCATTATTGTGCTAGTATGTGGACAAATACTCAAGTAGTGTAAAATGTTGTTTAATATAACTTAAACATTGATCTTACCTCAATATTTCTCTATATCTAAATGATGCGACCTTTTGCAAAAGTCAAAAAAGTGGTTTTGGGCTTAGCTGGAGGTCTTTTGGTACTACTCCTGTGGGAAATGAACTAGCGTCATTATGAGGAAAATTAGACCCGGATAGTTTAAATTTAGCATTTTACTTCATTTTTATTTTTGAAATACCTGAACTGTTCACTCTAAGCATTTGATACTCCATTCTTCCTCTTCTCCTTCTCCTCCCTGCAATATTTAAAACTAAAATAATAATCAACTATTGCACTAGAAGGAGACTCTCTTAGGTGTCTGAGATCCAAACTGAAGCACCTGATCTCATTTCAAATGGTCAATTTATTTCCTCCTTTCCTGACACTGGTGAAATTGTGTTTTTATTTCCAGCTATGATAGATTTGTTCGCTTGGTAAATATTATATGGTACAGGAGTCTTTATTTTTTCATATAATCTTTGTTTACAAAGTCAATACAATCACTTGGAAAATATGTAGCAAACACTGCAGTATATTAGAATCTTGTGTATTGTGTTTGCTGTAGGTACAAATTCAATACAGCAACTCTCCAACAATTGACATGTCAAGTAATATATCAACCGTTGGTATATTACTTTTTGCTCATCCTATTACTACTTATCAAAACCAGCTCACCACCCACCCTCCTCTTCTCATTAAGGACTATTGCTTCAGGATGCTGAGCAGACTCAAGTCTTGCTGATGTTAAGTGCAGATTCTCAGAAACCTTAGCGGAGATGTCATGCTTGTAACAGAACTGGATCCCAAATTATTAGTGCAAAAATCACGCAGAGACAACACTGAATTTTTAATGAAGACAATTATTATTCAAATTTTCTTGGAGGAAAATTAATTTAAATGAACAGTAAACAATTTCCGTACAAAAATAGTTTCCTACATATAATAGAATAAATGTAAGTGAAAGGGGACTTTTGCATATTTTGAAATAACTTTGCTGTTACTTCTGCCTATATACCTTCCCTGCATATGTGTTCTTAGCCTTTTCTCTGAGTCATGAATTAGCTTGTGTACCGTGCAAAATAGAAGAAAAATGAATTGTAAATTGGAGTAATGTCACGTGACCTTCGTTCTGTTCCTGACCCAGGCTTTGACCTGTTCAAGTGACTTTGTACAAATGAATTTGTATCTTAGTTTCTCAGTTTTACCTGTATATGACTAGAAAGCAAGACAACTGCACTTTTATATTTTATAGAATGTTTTTAGATTCATAGCTGAAAAGTGCTGTGTGCTTAATATTACTATTAAATATGAAGTTTTAACTGATTTTTTTTTTTTAGCCATCTTTCCTACCTGCTTGTTCTAAATGTTTGTCCACTACATGCACCATTTAGATAGTGATACTCATTTTTTTTCAAGGCACAAAGTTTTGTCAGGTGAACTAGTATATATACTGTGATGAAAACCAGTTTTATTTTATTTATTCTTTTTTTGACTGCTGACAGGACTGTTTTATGCCTCCTTGCATTCAAAGAATTACCAAACAAAAGTGCCAAGAGATGACGTTTGTTCTTGAGCTTGGATGCAAGCCATATTTCATCTTGTCCAGTGTTACAGCACTTTTAGAATTCACTGTATTGTGAGACAAAAGTATGATACTAATACGACGTATATTTATTTGAGGTAAAAATACCCTTATTTTTGTATATGTCATTGTCCTCCTTCTTCAAAACTGTGATGGGGAAGTAGTCTGGCAGTTCTCCTAGGGAAGCTAGAACATATGCTTGCCACCAGACTTGATTAGTGCCCATAGATTGATGGAATTTGACATTTTGAGTACTGAGTAGGTTTTCCTGCCATCAGACACAGATGAACAGTATTTGTTTGATGGTGTGGTTTCTAGAAGGTGGTTCTTATTATTGGTGGCTTTATTGTATTAAAATTAGTTTACTGGTTGATCAAGGTTGAGACACTTCCAACAACAACAAAGACTGTGATTTTGCAGTATTTATTTGTTCAGAAGTTATTTAGGATAACTATTTTTTCCAAGTCAGTTGAGTATTTGCATCAAAACTTCAGAAGGAAACATAGTGATATATTATATTTAAGGATATTTAGGTTCTTTTTCAAGCTGTCACAGCTTTCCCATGTGTCTTTCAATTGTCTCTCTGTTCTTCATTCTAATTCCTCCCTCCTCTTTCAAATCCTATGAAAAAAAAAGGAACAAAAATACCTAAAGACAGGATGGGATGGATGTTTAATAACTGGCAGAATGAACAGATAATTATTTACTGGTTTATTACTATGATTATCTGATACATGGACATGAAACACAGTAATAATTTGGAAAGTTCACCTCTATATGGCTCTACATTGGATACTGAGCAATAGCAAGGATCAAAAATGTTTACAAAACATTTTTTTTCAGTTATGTGCTGTTATCCCCAATAAATCTTTGCATGCATCCTTGTAATCACACTTGTGATTTTTTCTACAGAACAATAATTAAGCTATCCAGTGCTCTTTGAATACAATCTCATTACTCAGTATACAATGTCATTACTATCTTTGAGCCCCTCCCTGCCTTCAAGAGCTATTACATGACCTCCAGATCTCTCTTAGACTCCATGTATTACCATTAGAAGACATCCACACTGGGAAATCACTCTGTTCCTGTTTTTGATTAATATTTTATCAGCCACGAGAGGAAATGGTATTCTTTAGCAACACTAATAAGTAATTGAGCAGATGAGATGCCCCTGCTACTTTGAAAAAGTGGTATGTAGAGGCTGTGAAAGAACAGCTTTAGATATGACTTAAGATACTAAATGGAAAAAAAACCCAGAAGGTGCTGTCTACAGTGGAAAATCAGTAACAATATGAGCAGAAAACGAATAGTAATAATGTCATTGTTAGCAATAGGTTGTCAAAAACATGGTAAAAGTGTATCTTATTCAAACTGGTGTTCAGAATGTATTTTCACAGAAGTGATTGATCCATTGACTTTAAATAAATTTTAAAGAGAGTCAGTGAAAACCACATACCCTAGACAGTGAAAACTGATAGTTGTTAAATAAAGCAGTTGTTTAAAGGCTCTTTCAGCTGCTAGTTGAAAACGTCAGTCATTATACTATCAACAAATATTTAGGACTAGCATTTAAAATGCTTATTAGCTACTCCAGAGTTATGCATTATGAACTAAAGGAAACTGTTAATGATATGAGCAGTTGTCTTTTCAGTAAATAATGCACTTGACAAATCTGTTGGCATACCTGTCTGTTTTGCTGGCTCAGCCAGAAAAGTCTTCATTTAATGTTTTATTTCATTTTACTATATTTTCCTG
This sequence comes from Fulmarus glacialis, assembly GCF_000690835.1. NCBI lineage: Eukaryota > Metazoa > Chordata > Aves > Procellariiformes > Procellariidae > Fulmarus > Fulmarus glacialis. Next base: position 9,981 of record NW_009191614.1, on the reverse strand, counting down.
CGTCACTTTTTCATGAATGGAAAAGCTAAATTTGGGAAGCCCTGTCACATCATTGGCTCATAAAAATTGTGTTGATCGATATGCTTAGGAAGAAACACATGTGCCTGTGATGAATTGTTTTATATCAAGGTAAGTGAAGTGAAGCCACAAGAAAAAGATGTCTTAGACAGCTAAGATTCACTGTTTCTTCCCGTTTCCCCCAAAAGGAATATAAGCCTTTATACTCTTATTGGAAAGGATATTGTAGAGAATGGTAGCAGTAGAGTCATGATGTTGGTGTAGTGATTTAAGATCTCTGTCATCCAGTAATTATTTTCTTTTGAAACCCTATAGGAAATTTCCAGGTATGTGATGTTACTGTCTTTATATACTATTGGTGCAGTCCTTTAGGTATTTATAACCAGGTATTACTTTTAAAGCTTAAATTATAAACCAGTGAGAATTTATTTTGTCCCCAAAATGGTAGAGGAGAGGAGTATGATGCATAACAGTAAATCCATTAGTCCTTGTGGTTTCAGGAACAATTCTGCCTAAACGCGTGAGAAGTTACTTGTATTCAGTTTTTAAAATCTACAGGCCTTAGCAGAGATCACAAACGAGAAATACAAAGTAATGGATTAACTATCTAGTTATATTAATTAAATAACGTACATAAAATATTAAGAGTTAAAAAAAAAACCCTAGGAATTGCTATTACTTTACTCCCCAAAGTGAGAGAGATGTGTGTAAGTGTGTGTGTATGGGGACTATTCTGTATCTTAATGCTAGGATTAATGCTAAAATGGACGTTATGAATTAATCATGGGATTTAATTTACCAGAATTATTTTTTTGGCATTGAGCCCCTGTAATTAGCATCTCAAACACAAGTGTTTTGGGTGATCTTTATGACAGTCAAAGCAAAACCTTCTGCCATTAATTTCTTGAGAATTGTTTAATAGGCAAGAACTAATTTTGCAACTGGATTTGAAAATGAAATGGGTTCATTCAGTGTGATGGGTGATAATGGCCTCCTTGCTGGTAAGTTGGTCTCATTCCTGTAAGCTCATTGGGTTTAACATTTACACTGAAAGCTTTGGAGAAGAATTTGGTCAAAAAGAGGAAAGGGTTTGTTTTTCTTCCACGTGTTCTATATTCTAGTGGGATGTAAGTTTTATTCAAACACAATCATATTCGGTTAATCAGCACTGCTTAGAAGCCAAGAGTCAGGTATGTTCCAGACTACATGTGTGAGCTCAGATATCAGCCGGTCTCCTAAAGCTAGGTTTGAAGCAGGAAATGAGGCTACCAATCAACACGGTATTTTGCAACTATTAATCAGGTTGATCTCTTTAATGTCTTTAATTCAAATTATTTAAAAAAATAACACGTGAATCTTTATGTCTTCTTAGAATAGCTTTTTTCTCCCCCTAAATATTTAGCCAAAGACAGAAACCATTTAGTTATCCCATATACATTACTACTGCCTAGTTCAGATGCAGTCGGGAGAGTTTCTTTCTATCCTTTGGAATTTGCCAGCTTTGTGCTGTTGGCTACTAAGAGCTAGAAACTATTATTCCAATGGCAACTAACAGCAACTAGATAATATATTTTCCCTTCCCCTAACTGTTAATAGAAAATGAGAGGATGACAGCTTTATCCAAGTGAGAAATCTTGGTTTTCCATTCATTTCCCCTGGGTGAATCATACTTTGTATTATACAGGTGCACCTGAGTGGCCAGCAGTCATAGGTCAAAATCTTCACCTTGCCACTCTTAATTTGCCTAAAAGGAAAAACAACTTGCTGGCACGCTTGGCGTGGTGGAAAGTATTAGCCACTGCTGAGGGGGGCCATAAGTAGGATGTTAGCACAGTATCTCAAAAAGGAATCTAGAACAGGAGTTTGTAATTCTGACCAGAATATACTGCTTCCTCCATTTTTTTCCAATGAGACCCTAAACAGTGTGTCCCTTACAAGCTTAGAGATCTCTACCTGAACGACTCCCCTGATTGTAAGAGCATTTGTGCAGATTGGAGTAGGGCTGTGAATACCTAAATGGTACGAATAGAGGCCTTGAGTGCTCAGCCGTCCTTTTATATTGCTTTGCTCTGTTGCTGCTTCTCTTCACTGAGCTAAACTGTGTTTGTTTTCAGCTGTTGAGGGTACTGGCAGTGCAGAATGATATGCTCTTTCTCTCTCTACCAGACTTTCCTCCCTCTTAAGCTAATTTTCCTTTTATTGTAGTAATTAGAAAAGGGCTTTGATCACAAATTCAGTCTTGCTCAGAGTTCAGAAACAAAGTAAGTTGTGCTTGGATCTTGGGGATTAGTGTGCATCCCTCAGATATAAATGGTAAACTATTTCTTTACCCCATCTCTCACAAGCATGTGAGAGCTCTGACTTGCAAGCCCTTACTCTGAGACTGCAGTAATTTCGTTAGCCAAAAGTGTAATTACATTACGAGAAGAAACAGCAGTCTCTGATTTCATGACCTCCTCTGTTTTCTCCCTAGCGTGCCATAATCTAGATAAGTCTAGATTTAGTTTTGCATTTATTTATATATTTAAAAATAATGTGATATCTTGCAGCCGTGAACTGGGTATGATGAAGAAAATTAATCAAGATAACTCATGAGTTTAATGTTTGTGCTGCTTTCAAATAGAATCCTTTATTTTTTCATTTTACTACACCTTAGCTATTATGTTTGTCACAATTACTGTAAGGAGAATTGTCAAGAACAATAGATGGGAAAAGAATTATACTTTTCATTGTTATGAGAGAGAATTGATTAGTTGTAGTTAACTGGTGTGTTTTTTGAGTTGTAACTACACTACCCTGTGGGGCTACACACCAGACTATCACCGATGACTGTCAGGGCTCCATGTGATATTTATAGAGTATATTGCTGACACTTTCTCCTTTTCCTTTAACAGTTTTTAAATTCCCTTTCAATAGAATAACATAAATATTTACTTTTTTGCCAAATCCTTGCATATTGTAAATAACATCAAATAAATGGTATTTTAAATATCGCTTTCCTAGCTTCTATTGGAAGTGTATAATCTTAGGATTTGCATAAGCATCCAAGAGGTGTCCAAAGTATTTGTGTGCGAGTTAGAGTTTGGACATCAGTCTGGCATCATTACTATGCTTCTTGATATTGTCTAAACAGCACATTTTTTTCATACCAAATTTGGCTTAGATTTTGAAAAGTGTAGATCATCTATAATTGATACCAAAGTCTGTGGGAATTATGCTTAATTGCAAACTGTTCAGTAACTGCTCTTGAAAGGTGCAAAATACGTTATGGGTTACTGTGGGCCAAATTCTAACACCATTATCATACAGAATGACTCTTCTGCCCCAGTGCTGCTGTCTAAAATTGAGATTATATCTGAGATAGATTAATTTTTTTGTAAATGTGTCTGTCTATAATATGCATATATATTGGTGCAAGAGGATCTTAGATTGCTTTATTTAAAAATATGTAGGTAAATATAAATTTCAGAATATTCTAGTTTATATTCATCTTAATGGTCTTGTGAAAAAAATCCTGTCTGTTTGCATTCTAGAGAATTAGAAATCAGAGAAAAGATAGTGCCAGGGCTTCCAGTTCCTGTTAATTATTAATGAAAAGTATTGTGCAAATACCAAAGCAAAAAAAGTTTTAATGTCTTTGTCCCTAATCTGCAGCTGAACTGCCTATAGTTGTGATTGCCTGCCACTTGCAGACAAGGTTGATTGGGTCAGTACTTGGTTTGGAGACCTCCCATGAAGACTTGAACATCTATTGCTTTTTGCTAAAGTGATTTTATCCAGACATAACGCTAGGTGCTGAGTTAGATCTGATATAAAACCAGGATTTTGGCTTCCTGCATCAGTTATTACTCATCTGTTTTCGAGAGCAGGGTTATCTGCTCTCCATTCTAGCCAAAATCTTATTTTGGTTTATTGAATGTCACCTGCCAATTTTTTCACTGAATTTTCGACAGGAGTAGATACCCTTGATTTCAAAAGCCAGAGTTCATTATGTTATTGAAACCTTTAAACATCTACTTACTTCTGCTCATTGTAGACTACTGCATTTGAGATAACAACTTGAAAAAGTGACTTCTGGGCTACAGTCTGACAGGTAGAAGCACTTCATTTAGGACATGCTTTATGCTTGTTGGATGAAGAACGGGACCATTCTTGATAGACTGTAATTTTTAATTGATCTCACATGATGAGAAAATACAGGTATTTCATGTCCTATTTATTTTTCAAAACTGAATTAATAAAGCACAAGTTCTTATATACCTGCCTATAGCTCCCAGGATTCATTAATCTATTAAAAATATTTTTTGTTTCATCTCCAAAGCAGTGCATTGACATGCAAGTGGGAACTTAAGTGTGTGCACCAATGCTATGACTGCACCATTGTAATGAAGATGAAATGACTGTAATGATGACCTTTCTGTGCCTTTGTCTATACCATGCCCTCTCTTTAACTGAACACCTTTCAAATGAACATGTTCTGAACTCTTGAACTGTTCATTCTGTTCACTGAGCTTATTGCTCAATCTGCAGTTTATCATTATGTGTCTCTAAAGACTTTGTGTTTCCTTATATTTGACATCTAGATGGAATTTTTCATAACCCTTTACTAGTCATAAATTGGATTGTTAGGGGATTAAGTTAATCTTGTTTCTTTATAGTAGCCTTGGATTTTTAAAGCCCTAATTTAGAGGGGTTTCTTTATTTGTTACTCTTCAATCTGCAAGAATGGAAAAAACCTCTACGCCATAAGATTCTGTATTGCTGGAATTATTTATTTCTGCTCATTTTGAAGTGAATTGTACCTAAGAGGTACACTTGAAAAGTTGTTTTGTCATGTTTTTCCCATATTACTATTTCTTCCTTTCTGTCTAAATAGCAGCTCCTGAAAATGACCCAAAGCAGTGCATCATCAGATAAGCAGCGTGTCAGTGAACAGACTGTGGAAGAATGTGTATTTTTCTTGTTCCATTGGGAAGGGAAATAGGAAAAAATGACTTACTACTTGCAGAAAATTGTTACGGTGTGTTACTCATATCTTAACTTTTGCGTTCTTTATTAGAAGGTACTACTCCTAACAATTTATGTACTTTTTATTAACCAACTAACAGCTCATATTAAAAAAGAAAGGAGGGAGACAAAACCCCACAATTTTTAAGAGTGCTTTGCAGCTTTTTGTTGTCTAGTAGTAATGTAGCAGGTAATATTTTTTATTTAATTATTTTAAAGAAGTTTCTTCAAGAAAATTAAGTATTATATACTATAAACTGTGTGATAAATTCAAACATTAGAAAATAATTTCTGATAACCTGAGATATTCTGTATTAAGCTCTTCTGTATTAAGATAGTGGTGTCAAAATCCTCAAAATACCATGAATAGTAATATGGTGCATATCAGTAAGTTTGGTCATTAAAGCCAGTTTATAATATGCAGAAAGCATAATACTTGAGGCATAAATTAAGGCTAAAAAAGTGTATTACTTAAATATAATGCTTGTATTTAAGCAACACACATTTATTTCTTTAACAAATAAACATTTTTAGCCTTCTTTCTCCAAAAGGGTCAGAATTGTCAGACTGGTTATAAAGATGAAAAATCTTAAGGAGTTCCTTGACCTCTTTTATGATCCTTCCATCCCTAAACTCCATCAATGACTTGAACTCTGCCACTGAGAATGGCGAGATGTAATCCAATGTCATAAAACTCCACATTCTGCTCTAGGCATTTCAAATTTTTATTTTTTCATTCAAATGTAGTTCATGTCAGCTACTATCGTACATAAAGGGTGAGGCTCTCAAAAGCTTAGGTTTATCTAACTCTGTCTCTAGTGAAACCTTTGGAAAAACTTTAATGGTATTTGACCATTATTCTGCTTATTTTCTTCGGGTTTGTTATTTTTATTTATTGATTGCTTGCTTGCTTGCTTTAATGCCACCCAAACCACCCCCAGAACTTTTAAATATAATTTGTTAAACTTTACATCATGAAGAAGATTATAATTTTCATAACGTATTTATGCAGGTGTACATATGCATAGTTATTAGAAACAATAGCAAGGCATAGGATTGCTTTAGGAAGTCAGTATTGGCAGCTGTGAAAGGAGGATATGAGTCAGAGAACAAATGAAGTCTGACTAGGTGAGGGTAAGAAAGTGTGCCATGTATATTAGAAGCCATTTCAGCCTTTGTTCTAGGCCGGTACTTCCAAGGAGGAAAGGTGTGAGCTGAAGACTGTGGCACTTTGTACTTTGTCTCCCTGCCTATTTGGTGCTCTGTTAAGGTAGAGAAAGATATTACTTGCTGATGTGTTAGATACTTCATTTTTAAATGATCATAAATTTTTGCCAGCACTTAATAAGAGTAGGTTACGGTGCAGAGGAAAAGTGAATATACCAAACCAGTAGAACACCTATGGAAGAGGAGATATTATTGTACAAAGAAGGACTGAAGATGGTAGGATTGCTTATCTGTGAAGCAGCTGATAGGTTGTGGCATTAGGTTGATTTTCAAAACAATGGTGGAAAGGCTATAATTTGAAATCTTTCATCTATATTTCTATCCCTAACAGAAATTGAGAAGTGCAGATTTAAAACTCTTAAAAGGAAAAAAAAAAGCTCAAAAGATCTATCTGCTTGTGGAACTCATGGCTATATATAAGGCCAAGCATTTAGTAAATTCATAAATAAATTAAATATTGAGAACAAAAATACACCAAATAATGCAAAATATTTATTAAAACTTATTCTTGAAAAATAGTCCTTTAGCTGAATACTGCTTCCAGAACTAGCTATTTTCAGAGAAAATACTGTTTATTTCTTAGTAGACCACTGACTGGTTAAATCCTTATGAGGTGTCCTATCCATCTCTATTTTTGCTTGTTTACACCAGGGGCAAGTGATATGTTTATTTTGGATATATAAACTTGTTAATTGTCTTACTGCACTTTTCCATCAACCCAGCTGATGGTAGCATTTTATGACTGTATTTCTCAAAATTTAGGTTTAGAAGACACTTATGTTTCAGTTCTAAATACTGTAGAGACTTCTCATATTACTAATATGAAACTAACTGGCATTGAGGCAGCATTCACTGTTTCCAAAGCAGCTTACCACTGTGACATTAATTTACAGTACTGAGCACTGTGGAAACTTTCATCAAACTAAGAAGTTAGTTTTGATTTGTTACAGCACACAGTGGGTGTTCATAGCATATGTTTTTATTTAATCCTTCAAAGAGTTTTCAGGAAATAGCAGCTAGCATGTGATGAAATAATACCAGGAGACATTACTAGCATTTTAACATTATACGCATCATTATACTTCATACATTTTGGAATTATGCTACATTGTATTTATGGTTTCACTTTGTTCTTGCAAGCCACATTCTGCTTCGTCTTGTGAAACAACACATGGCTGGAAAGGAGTGCAGTGGAGCTAATAAGGGTCCTGTCTTAACTTGCAAAAGATTAAGCAACTCCCTCAAAAGATATGCTGAGTTTAGAGCAAAGGCAGAGTTGGAAGAAGTTGGAAAGAACATGAAGAAAATGTCTCTCCTTTAGTCAGGAATGCATCAGTTCTGCCATGCACGTTCCACCTTGTAGCAAAGAGTTGCACAGAGTTACTCCTTGGTATTTTGTGATTTCATTTGTGACTGCTCATTAAAATATGGTATGTCTTCTTAATATCTTGTAAAAAAGGAAAGAAATACAGTACTTCAGTACCTAGAGAGCAGACGTGCTGGTTTTGGCTGGGATAGAGTTAATTTTCTTCATAGTAGCTAGTATTGGTCTATGTTTTGGATTTGTGCTGAAAACAGTGCTGATAACACAGGGATGTTTCGTTAACTGCTGAGCAGTGCTTACACACAGTCAAGGCCTCTTCTGCTCCTCACCCCACCCCACCAGCGAGGAGGCTGGGGGTGCACAAGAAGTTGGGAGGGGACACAGCTGGGACAGCTGACCCCAACTGACCAAAGGGATATTCCATACCATATGATGTCATGCTCAGCATGTAAACTTGGGGGAAGAAGAAGGAAGGGGGGGACATTTGAAGTGATGGTGTTTGTCTTCCCAAGTAACCGCTATGCGCGATGGAGCCCTGCTTTCCTGGCAATGGCTGAACACCTGCCTGCCAATGGGAAGGAGTGAATGAATTCCTTGTTTTGCTTTGCTTGCATGTGCGGCTTTTGCTTTACTTATCAAACTGACTTTGTCTCAACCCACGAGTTTTCTCACTTTTCCCCTTCTGATTCTCTCCCCCATCCCATTGTGGGGGGAGTGAGCGAGCGGCTGTGTGGGGCTTAGCTGCCAGCTGGGGTTAAACCACGACAGCAGTAACTACTGGTGTGACAATTACATGGAAAGTCTCTACAGATTCCCTTGTAGAAGGTTCAGCATTAGAACAGGGAAAAGGCTACGAGTAAAAAGTACAAATATGATTTTCTTCAAGTATTCTACTGCAACACCCTTTGGTAATGCCACCCCATGGTCTCTGATGCGCTTGCCCTCAAAATGTTTCTGAGTGAGAGAATGGTTGGTGTCCACTGTGGGAACTGTGGTGATGATTTATTTCATGTATTTTTAGAAATTTAAATGAGGTGCTTTAGTTAACAGCTTTGTCTTCCTCTATGGTTATTTAGTTTCTAAAAGACAATTCAGCATATCTGTGATTCACATACCTTAGTTAAGTGTGTGAAACAAAGTGGGATGAATATGACCCACATTTTAGACTGTACAGTACCAGAGATTTGGATTAGCGGATCTGATTTCTTGGGTCACTCCTTGACCACTTGGCATTCTTTCATTTTCTTCATTGCTGGGGACAGCTGTTGACATACTTGGTTTCTTGGTTTCAATGGATAAAAAAAAAAGGTCATTACATACATGGAGTTTTTTCCTCCAAAACAAGGATTTCAAACATCTAATGAAGGTTCTGTGGTTTTGTTTTTGTTTTTTTAATCAAATATCTCATATGTTACTGACATGACTTGGACAAATGGGTCGGTTCATCTGCATATCCACTAGAAATATTCACAGACTTTTTCAACAGCTCAGTGAACAAATACAAACTTTCCTTTGAGCAATATATGGACAATTAGTAACCTGGAAAATGCACCTCTGGATGACTCTACTGCGAGACTGTGTGTCTGTAGTTATTACAGGTGTAGGAAGCTCTTAGAGCTCAGGTGGCAGTAGACCGAAAATTACTTCAAGGTAATCTGTAAAATAAATTGTATTTTAGTATTTAATGCCTTATACATACACTGAGATATTTAAAGTGTACTTTGGATTATATAATCTCTATTACTTTTACCCAGTCTATGACATTGATTTGGTAACAAGATGGGCAACAAGGCAAATGCATGTACTGCTTCCTTTCAAGCTTTTGTTTTGATTTTAGAAAGCAAAGTAATTTTTTAAAAAATGGTGAACTGGCAGCTAGGGGATTTGAAGCTTCCTTGTACTTCAAAAACAAACAAACAAACAAAATAGAAAAAAAGAGACTGAGAAAGAGACATAGAGAGAGGAGAAAAGAAAGTGCAATACGGATAGGAGTAGCTAGCTGAAATTCTGTGGTCTGAGTTAAGCAGCAGGTCAGATTAGATGGTCACAAAGAGCCCCTTTTGGCCTTAACAGCTATAAATTTTTGAAGCATAGTGCAGGCTTCCCAGCAATGCAATTTCATTTTGACCTGAAGGGGTGAAAGGGTAAAGCCTCCATACCCATTCCCTGCCTCCCCAACAGCCTGAGCCTGCCTGGTTTCTGTGATGTGAAAAGCTGTCCGGCAGGAGCTGGACTGAGACCATAACTCATTTCACAGTAGCAAAATTACATCTGCTGTATGATAATCACTTTTGGTTGCTGGCCACTCATAGTTTATTCAAGCTAATAACATGAAGGAGGAGGTCTCTGTCCCTGGGCTGGTTCCATGGGCTGTTTCCATTATTATTATTATTATTGTTATTATT
>NW_009191613.1:1266-1627 GCF_000690835.1 Fulmarus glacialis | reverse complement strand
AGTGAGTGCTTGGCGCTGGGTGCTGGGGATGCTGGCTGGTGGGCATTGTCTGTGTGCTGGTTATTGGGCACTGGCGGTGGAAGGCATGGGAGTGCTTGTTGCTGGGCATTTCCTGATCATGGCTGTTGGGCAGTGGGGGCGCTGGGCATGCCTGGGTGCTGGGTGACGGATGGAGGGCGCTTTGGGGTGCTGGGCACTAGGTGTGCTGGCTGGTGGGAATGTCCGTGCTGGGCATTGTGGTTAGTGGTTGCTGTGAACTGGGGTTGCTGGGTGCTGGCCGGTGAGGGTGCTGAGTGTGCTGGTTGCTGGGCCCTGGGGGTGCTGGGTACTATGCATAAGCAGGAGCAGGGGATGTCTTGCT
>NW_009191613.1:0-687 GCF_000690835.1 Fulmarus glacialis | reverse complement strand
GCATTGGGGTTGCTGGGTGCTGAGCGCTGCAGTTGCTGGGCATGTCCATGTGGTATGTGCTAATCACTGGGAATGTTGCAGGCTGGTTTGGTGGGTTCTGGTGTGTTGGGCTCTGGGCATGTTTGGTTGCTGGGCATGTGTGGGTGCTGGGTACTGGGCACTGGCGGTGTGGGGCAATAGGGGTGCTGTATTCTGGGCATGTTCAGGTAGTGGGTGTTGGGTGGTGGGAGTGCTGGGTGCTAGGTACTGGGGGTGCTGCGCACTGGTATTGCTGGTGCTATACATAACTGAGTGCAGGGTATGTCTTGGTGCTGGATGCTGGGTGCTGGAGGTGCTAGGTGCTGGGCAGATGTGGTGCTGGGTGCTGGGCATAGCCGGTGCTGACTGCATGTTCTGGGGTTGCTGGGTGTTGTGCTGTGAGGGTGTTGGATTCTTGGCATGCGCATGTGCTGTGTGCTGGGCCCTGGTTCTGCTGGGTATGTGTGGGTGCTGGTTGTTGGGCAGTATGTGTGCTGTGTGGTGGGTCCTGGGCATGTCCGCGTACTGGATGCTTACAGTGCTGGGTGGTGGGCTGCAGGGAAGCTGCCTGCTGGGCATGTCTGGGTGCTGGGCATGTCTACGTGCTGGGTACTGGGCAGTGCGGGCATGGGGCAGTGCAGTTGCCGGGTGCTGGGCATGTGTGGGTGC
>NW_009191612.1:5368-16109 GCF_000690835.1 Fulmarus glacialis | reverse complement strand
TGCCTGCCAGGTTAAACCATGACACCACTATATTTGCTACATGTGGCCTGGTTCAGACACAAATACATACATGAAAATAGAGAGTTTTAAGACCTGGCAATGCAGAATATGGGACACAACATAACCTGTACTGAGGAAATCAAAGGAGTCACTACAAAAACATAACTTTTACATAATATTATGAGTTTTTTAAAAGCAAAGGTATTAACAAATTTGACTACGGATCAGCTGTCATTACCTGAAATTAAAAGGACCTAGAATCCCCTACTGAGATCAGAAAACCACTGTTCTAAACACCACATAAACATATAAAAAGGAATACTGAAAATTTAGAACAAGTGAGAAAACATTACTGTTGGTGGTCTTCTTCCATCCTTTCTCTGGAAACATCAAGGCTAAATACGACTGTTGAACATTCCTTATTAAGCTTTCATATATGGCCACCTTTATTCAGACACTTGGACAGCATGTGTGTGTTACTCCCTTGCTCTTCTGTCCTCAGATCCATTGCACCATTTTACTCCTTCATATCATAACATATAATCTCATACTCTTGGACAATTGCACACTCCACAACTGCCAGTTTGTCAGAAAATCCCACTCTATGTACATGCTCCTCTCCCTCATATAATCTGTTCCCTTCCTCTATTAAACAGTTCATCTGTATAAAAGAAAAACTGGGCACACTATTTCTTTCTTTGGTTGGGCGAGATTAATCTCTTCTCAGTAATATTCTGGTCTTTCTGGTTTGAGCTCAAATAACCTGAAGTAACACCCATGCGAATAAGGATAAGGTAAAAAGAGAAAGAAAAAAAAAAAAAACACACACTTGAAGTTTTTTATAGCTGGCTTTTTGTGTGAGTAGGTGTAGCTGCACCAATACAGAAAGGAGTACTCAATGTCAAGCTATAAATAGCTCCTGCTGGGAGCCTAATAGCTCTGCCTCTGCTTTCACAGAGCACAGGCAATAAACTATCACTATTACATTTTCACAATTCAGGAACAAACAGATTTAAGCAAAAAAAGGTTTCTATTTCTACAGCAAATCCAATAAAAGAAACATATTTATGCCATATATAAGGCTGTGTTTATAGAGTATGCTCACATTTGAAATAAAAAGATCTGAAGTTGTAAAAATATAATGCTTTATTCACTTTAGAATTCTACTTCCAAGAAAATGGCATAATTAAGACATTTTATTTACAAAAGAATTATTATTTATGACTTGGGAGAATATTTATACTGCCCATTATGTATCTGCTACCAATGTAAATCTAACATCAGAATCAGCTTTGCAGAAGACACGATAAATTCACTTGAGATTCTTTTGAAGCTGAAAGTGAGGGGGGGGAAGTACAATTTGCTTTTAATGAAGACACAAACCATACATGGTGATACATACAACAGTCCAGAACAAAATGTTAGAAACTGTATTGCAATAGTGGCAAAAGTGGTAACTGCCTTCAGTGTTTCATAAACAATGTTTTCACTTTAGTTGCACAGATCACTTCTTAGTCATTGTAAGGGCACTAAGCTGGTTTGGTTTTCTATAGGCTAGCTATTCCTATGGGATCTCAATTCCAGTACACAATTTCTGGATGCCTCTACAAGCAGCCAGAAACAAGTCACAGCATCCAGCACTATTGCCCTGCCAGGTAATCAGAGGCATCAGCAAGCTGTCAGACAACTGGAACATAGTTTCTAAAGAAAATAATGGAAGAGATCATGCATGATTTAAAACGATTAACTTATCAGTACTTAATTCACAACATTTCCTTACTTAAAACTCTCTACAAAAAAAAATCCTCTGTGTTTATATATAAAGATAGCAAAATCAGGCCTGTATTATGTCCAGAATTAAGGACAACTCAAAATGTACAGATTCCAGCTTAGACCACCTGAATGTTTGGGCAACGCAGTTATACCCAACATATAGTTTGTGAGAGGCAGAAAAGAAACCTAGCTCTGTATCTAGATGAATACCTTAAGTGACAGTATTTTTCTCTTTTTGTGGCCTAACCAGAAGCTGTGATACTCCAGAGAATGTGGTACACAAACATTTAATTAAACACTATCCTAGCACAAAGGCACAATAGGGCCAAACAATGGAAGAGCAGAGACCCCCTGGGTTATCTCTGAATGTCCGATCTCATGCTTTAGTCCTTGAAGTAGTTTGACCATTATAAAACAGCACAGTACTTCTCAGATTAAGCTTTCGCGGGCAAAGTTCTACTGTATTAGTCACACTTTAGAACAAATATGGATACTGTACAAGACAGCACAGGACCTCAGTTTAGCTTTCTGGTTTGGAAAACAACATGGAAATCATGCTTACTCATGAGCACCATTTGGCCAAGAAGTAATTATGTCCTACTGCCTTTCCAGATCCAGAGCTGTGAGCTCAGAAGAAATTCAGTGGCTTTCTAGACAGAAACTGGATTTACTACACAAAGCAGTTTTGCAACAAGACTTTGTTAAGAGCTGACTTCAAGAAAGTGCTGCTTGCCAAAAAGCTTACCTTTCTCTCTTTCAGTAACTGTTTGTAGCCACTGGCACCTAGAGACAGAAGTGTAATGAGGACATCTAAAGAAGGAGATGCAGATGCTCTTCCTGAAAAAAACAATATACAGATTAAATTGGCAAAAATAAATTTTATGTGAAAGAAAGGTGATAATCAAGTTTTCTACAGTTATTTCATATGGATGAAATCAGTCCATGAACTACTTACCTGGATACATTTTGCTGATCTCCTGAATGAAGGACTCATTGAAGCCAGCAATGATAGCACCACCTACTGGAACCATAAAATTTTTGTCCAAGCTCTGAACAAAAGCATCTATTCTGCCTACTCGAGCACCCTTTATCAAAAAGGAACAAAAAAAAAATCCACAGCATACATTAGGAAAAAGGAAACACATGATAGCATCATAACTACACAGCAATGTAACTGAAATAAATATAATTCCTGAAACTCTCTCAGATACTGTCTTTGTGATGAAAAATTAAAAATCATAGTACTACCTTTTCTTAGCATTGCTCACTGTTATTACCATTGTCTGCTTACATAGTACCTTACAAACTCCTATTCTGCTATGATTTAAGATATTGATTTTAATTCCTGCAAGTCTAAGTGTAGCTTATTTTCAACAACAACCAAAAAGAAAACCCTTGGAATTTAATGGGAACTAATACAGTTAAAACTGTACAACCCAAAACATTTCACAGATTCTCACAGTAAAGGGCTACAAGCTAATGCTTCATTAGAAAAGAAGATTTTTTTTGATACATGTATAAATCTGCATTAAAACAAGTGGGCTGTGACAGCACTCCTTCTAAGGCTGCTTGCAAAATCAAGATCCAGATAACTTCCTATAGCAGATTTCCCCACTTCCCAGAAAACAAAATGTCCTTATACCTAGCCACTCAGATATTCTTAAAGGAAAAAAAAGTAGATTCTGCAGTACATCTTCAACTTGAGTAATATGCTACTGTGAACTGTACAATTAAAAAGTATGCAGGATAACAGAACCTGAAAACTGTATTAAAGAACGTACATATTAAAGTATATTCAAATACACACATATTAAAGTACTACATATATTAAAATCAAGAAATAGAAAAAGAGTTAATAGTTATAGCTATTAGCTAATAGCTAATAGTTAATAGCTATGTCAAAAAGAGTGAAAAAAGCAGATCCAATTAAACCAGTTATTATTTCTATGTTTTAATAGCTTAGTGCATGGGAGGTGGGAAAAAGCACTCCAAATTTGTCAGTTTTTTGATGGGAAGATGAATGCCAGCAACTATCATTTGATTTAATAGACAGGAGACCACCAGAGGAAAAGCATGACAAATGAAATGGTCTCAAAAGCTCTTTCCTGTGATACTCTTGCAAGTTCTGTTCACACTGTGCTCAGCATGTACATATTCCTAAGTATTCATTAACTACTTCCTCATAGACAGTACATTTTCTATCGCAGGAAATAGATCTTTGTAAATAAATGTAAAACAAATCAGAGCTCAAATGTATACATTTGCATAACCAAAGAACAAACAAACAAAAAAACCCCCCAACCAACCTATCAAGAAGCCAAGAAAAAACACAGAAACCAACACAGTAATAGTTCTATTTGTAGCTTTGTAGTCTGAAAAGGTTATCATTAGATACGTCATGCAGTAAAACTCAGCAATTCCACAGCCCCCTTCATGTCAGAATTTCACTTGACTTGTGCAAGTTAAATACAATAAATACATACCAAGTACGTTACAAATAAAGCATATTTTCTATTTCACATATCACTTCAAGTTTTGTAAAATTACTTCAGTCTCTCAAGATTTAGAAATGCCAACATGATGTTCCTGTCATAATTATATATCAAGTTTGTCTGTGTCCAGTTAATAATGTAATGTCTCCTTAATCAGAAAAAAATGATCAGCATATTTTAAATTCATGATAGTTCAGGATCCCCGGGATCCTGTTAAAAAAACATCCCCCTATTCTTTTGATATGGGCAACAGAGAGAAAAGAGAAATATTGAAGAAACAGTGCATGTACACTGCAATGAGCAAAAATGCAAGAATTCTAAGTTTCATGGCTGATCTTAGATATTAAAGCAACCTCCTTTTCAAACTAAACAGGAACAGAAATTAAACTTTTTTGAACACAACACTGAACTTAACCCAGTTTCCTCAGCCATTCCCTGTGACAACAATGTTTTAACAGTGGCAACATCTATAAAGTGTTGCTGTAGAATCTTGTACCTTCAATTGAAAATCTGTAACTCACATTCTGTTGAAGGCCTAACCCCTATTCAAGTATGATCCATTATTTTATTTTTAGTTAATAAGTTTATGAAATATTTTAAGAAAGCTTATTAAGGACATTTTTCCCATTATGAAAGACACTTGGAACATAAACAAAACCTAAATAAATTTGGCTTTAATACATAAAAACCACATAATAGAAATAACATATTATTTTTAAGCTCTATTTCCCCTGCTCTGCTTTCTCAGAACATTGTTCAAATATCGACATGCACGGGATTAGTCTCAAAGCTGTGAAACATCTGATAAAATTTGCTAGCGTTGTCTACTATCAGACATTTACCTATACTTGTTAAAAAATTATTATTTGAAACACACAGCTCCTACCTGCTGGATAAGATGCATACATTTTGAAGATTGAACTCCATATGCATTGTTGACAATATGGGGAATGTCATAATTAGCACAAATCACAGCCAGTTCTTCCAGTCTATGAGCATAAAATTGTAATTTAGAGAAGCATTGATAACTGTAACTCATGTTACAAATCAGACCATTAAAAGACTGAAAGGCCTACAAGGAAGTCAGAATGAGAAAGGAAACTTTTTTGATGAGTACCTCAAGGTAGCACTTGCCACCTTAAGCTATAAAAGTTAAGAAGAAAATTCTGTTAGCTTTTACAGACTAAAAATTGTTGACCTGGGATAAAATTTTTCATGCTTCACTGAAAGTTTTGTCTGGAACACAGTAAAAAGATCCCAAACAATTCTGCTTCAGACATAAGCATTTTTTTATAATACTATAATAATAACTAACAGAGCTTTAGCTATTCACATGTTTTCCTTTTCTTCTAATATTCAACCTTAAAATGGCCTAATGGAAGTTTCAAGATGTGTCTTGGGAATCAAAAGCATCATATAACAGTAAGTCTTTACATGCTTCTGTTTACTTCAGAGAACTAATATCTCAACCCTTTGGCTGAAATCTCACTTACATATTTCAGATTAACTGATAAACAGAAAAGATACTCTTCAAAGGAATGGAGAGTCCTAAAATGTCTGAATGTGGAAATCAATAAATTAAAACTTTGTTCAACTGTTTACTCAGAAATAAAGACAACTCTTCACTTGCCTTTAGAAATCCCTGAAATCACAGTGAGCTCAGCCTGGATTGATTTCTCAGTCAAACTAGGATTTATGTGGGTGCATAGGTCATTTTGGGTAAGGGCCTTCAGCATTTTAAACATACATGTACTTAGTACCCTTTTTTGAAGCACTCCAATCATGCTCTACTCTTTAAAAAAGCTCTTGATTTCCCCCAAACTTGTGAATATATTTCAGAAATGAAATCTATTTGAAAAAATAAGGTAAGATGTAATAATTTAAAGTGATGATAAAGGTAATATTATTTTAAAAAAATCAGAAAACTCTAAACCTTCAATGCATTTTACTCTATCTCCGGTACAGCCTCTCACTGTGATTTACTGACATTCATATAAAACGTGACAGAGTATGAAAACATTTTCCAAGAGGTGACATTCCTTTGCATTCTATTTCTATTACATTGCCTAGTGTCATTTTGTAATGGCAAATTCAGCTGCAAACCTCAGATTA
Organism: Fulmarus glacialis; assembly: GCF_000690835.1. NCBI lineage: Eukaryota > Metazoa > Chordata > Aves > Procellariiformes > Procellariidae > Fulmarus > Fulmarus glacialis. Next base: position 9,732 of record NW_009191612.1, on the reverse strand, counting down.
AATTTTCTAAACCTCAATCCTTAGGAAAACATCATCATCACTGTATTATCCCTAAAGAAATCACAAGTATTTAATGTTTAGGAAACACCTGTAGTATAACGTACGTATTGATCTTCTACAGTCAAGATATTCGGCAGGAGCTGCATGTCCAATAATTTTTCACATTTATCAACATCCTGAATCCTGAACTATGTAACATTAGCAGAATACTTCAGGAAACATAACACTACACAGTGCAAAGTTTTTGCCTTCTGATCTGCTGATCTTAATCAGATTCACTCCTCACCTTCCACAGACTCAACGGAAAACAGTTCCACTCTTACAGGCTTCTTTTCAAGTGCAGGTAGAGAATTTCACCAAACTGGAAACATAGAGGGTGTACTGCTATGTATGTTTGCCTTTCTCACCTCCTGAGACTTAAAGGAGCAATAAGCTAGCTTCTACAAGTACTGAAAACAGAAGTGTCTCTTTACTTTTCCTAAAAACATTCTATTAAACAATTAGATCTATCTTACCACACAGGTTGAGAGTGCTAAAGTTTGAAAAGAATATGTGATTATGCAAGGGAAGCAGACAATTATGCACACAACTTGTCTGCTTCCAAGGCTTAAAATGAAGCATTAGAAGTGCTGCTAGTCATATCAGAAAAATAAAGCATTAATGTAAGTTTGGTTACTACTCGAGTTCTTAAGTCACAAATAGGACTTACAGAAATATTTTTCAATTTACTCTTTCATTCTCTCCTGTTTGTGAAAGTTCATAAAAAGAAAGCTTTGCTCTTTCTTCTAATATTAATGAAAGTAACAAGATAGAGTTCTGCTAAGTATGTAAACTAACTGAAAAAGACAGTTTTTTTCCTTTAGTTCTCTTTTCAATACCGTAGTTTTAGAGACAACTCACAGCAACAGCAGGTGAAACACTGTCAGAGAACTGACGTCTCTCCGAGGAAGGGGGTTTATACACTAGTGAATTATTCCCATAAAGTTAAATAATACTTCAAATGAAAGCTATAGGTATACAGGCATAAAACTCCTACCCTGACCTTTTAACAATCCAAAGCCACTTAAAATCTTAAAACACCACCACCACAACTAAACAAAGCCTTACAAATGCAAGATATTTAAAAATAGACATGTAAAATGGTACCCTCCAGAAATGCTGTATGGGATTTTCCTTCCTGTAGGAAGATGAATGTTATAGCTTTCAATAGTTGACAGTATCCTTTAAATAGAAAGTGCGTTCAAATCCTCCTATATCTGTGGTATATCATAACACAGTGCCATTACCTAATAATTCATCTCTTAGTTGCAGAGGACAAACCAATCGCATGTCAAAAAGAGGAGGCAGATAAGGAAAAGATTCATTTACCCAAGCTGTAAAATAGACCATTCAATTTTGATAGCTGTGATTTAAGTTAGCCAATAAATCTGCAAGTCAACTTCAAGCAATGTTCATAGTATTCTGACAGAATTATATGGTTTTAACTTCCCTCTAGCAAGTGGGTTAACCTATGATAAATACTGTTTTTTTTTTTAAAGGTAGGAAAACCGAGCAAAACATATCTTTACTTGCCATGTTTCAGAGTCAATGTTGTTTCTTTCCTACACTTGCAAATATTCAACTAAATTTTCCAGATAACAAAGTAATTAACGAAAAAGCATGAACTGCAGAGGAACTCTAAACATAAGTCTTTTCAACGTTGTGATAAATTAAAAACAATTAAAGTGGAACAACTGAAACACTACATTTAAAACCATGTAAAAAAAGACATCTCACTAATATCTCATACTTCAGTGTACTACATACAAGCCCATAAAAATATACCTATTCAATTGTAAAACCTAAGGAATTTGCTTCTTGATACTTATTTTCCTAAGTAAATAGAGAAAGCAGGTTTTGCGAGTAACAATGGTGCTCATTTTGGGCAAATGACTCAATATACCAAATACTTTAGCCACCTCTACTCCAACATGTCATTTTCAGATGAGAAGTTTTTCAAATATTTCATAACCAAGCTACACGTTGAAATAATGTCTCAGATATTTCCCATCCATAACTGTAATGTTCATCTCAGCTTCAGCTAGTGCTTGAATGACATCTTTGTAGCAACTATGGAAGTTATGTATATGGACACATAATATTAGGAAAGAATGCAATGTATTTTAAGCTGCTTTTAATGGTGATTTAACAGCTGGAAATTATAAGAAGTAGCTTTATGCAATCAGGCAGCAAATGTTCAAACCAAGATAAGTTACAGCAGGGCAAATCATATGTTATACTCGTATAGCACATCTGCCCTAGATGCTTCCAAGAGTTTCCTCATATCAGTATAACTTAATATATCTCTATAAATATCAGCATAATACAGGAAAGAGTAACTCAAGCAAAGATTTTAAATTTAGTTGTAGCTTTTTTTTTTTAAAAACTGTATTAACAGCATAGAAAAATTCATCGTTGGCTAGAGGAGAAGACTAGAAAAGGCAACAGTAATATTACAGTGTGGCATGAGCTATGGAACTACATTTCCTGGATTATGTTTCTATGAAAGTCTACTTTTACTGCTTCCATGAAATTATAAGAAAACCAATGCCAAAATGACATTCATTTCACCACAAGAGATCATCATTAACCTCAGTTATATGACAGATGGAAGACCTTCTGCATTATTCTCACTTTTTTAATATACTTTTCTAGAAGTGGAACATTGTTTCAACCTGCCTTTTTCCTTAAGCAAGGGGATTAAAGTATCTTTACTAATTGTTGGCAGTAATTACGCAATTTTAGGGAGATGGACATTCAAAACATGGAGGTTTTGTTTGGCTGGTTGGTTGGTTGGTTTTTTTACAGTAACAACACACTTCTTAGAAAGACTACTCACCTATCAGGTACCCTTGGAGCAAAGCAAGATGTTGTAGAATGCACACAAAGAATATTTTCAGCACCAAGAGCCTTGATTTTAGCCTCCACTGCTTTGATGTCTGTCCGTAGCTCATCGCCTTCTAATACATTTTCTATCACCACAGGCTCAAAACCTGACCAAAAAAAGGAAGACCTGAATGTATATCATCAAATCTCTGACTAATTCAGTATAAATCTGAAAAATCTTCTTGCTCCTGTTGTTTTAACAGATTCTTTCAGACTTGGATTAAGAACAGATACATAAACTGTTTTATTGTACAATGCCCATAGATCTAAAAACTACAATAATATTCTTGTTAAATACTGGACTCCAGACAAAAGCTTACCTTACATTCTTTGCATGCAACAGCAACAGGTTTGAAGATTGTTTTAAAAACAGATTAACCTCTTCCCTCCCAATTAAAGAGAAAGTGTTTGAGTGGCATTCTTGTAAAGCATTGGGATACTAAAACAGCCTCTCTAAAAAAGGATGCCATTTGATGTAGCAATGCAATAATGATCATTATGAATTGGCTTTCATCATAAGCCTCTGCCTTATTCAATCTATACACTTCCAAATTACTTCTTAAAAGATAAAAATGTCCACTTTGACCTCATTTTGAAAGTGAACTTTGTCATATCATAAAATCCAAGCTATTTCCCAAGTAATTTATTTTATTTTTTTAAGTTCCCCATTTAAGTTTGTATTTAAGATGTACAACAGCTGAGCCTCATAAGGTTGTTTCTCAAAGACACATATGAGAAATGTTTGAAAAAAGGAAGTCATCCCCGTCTTCTAAATGTTGGAATGTTTCCAGTTCTGGAATGGGCTGCTCGGGAGGGATGCTGAAAAACCAAAGAGGGTCCATCAGAGGGCTACCAAGATGGACACGGTATAGCGCACACAGCTTAGAATGAAAGGCTGTAAGAGCTAGACTCTTCAAGCCTGAAGAAGCAAAGGAGAATATCTAATAGCAGCCCCCAACCATCTGAAAGGGAATTACACAGACAAGAGAGCCAAACTCTCCTTGGTAGGATATACTAAGAGACAAGAGCAACAAATTTTGGCTTGAGAGGTTCAGAATAAACAGCAAGAAAAACATTTTTTCATTCAGAGGAAAGCACATCACTGGAACTGTTATCTAGAGAGGTGGTGGAATCTCCACCCTCAAAAATTTTCAAGATTCAGCTAGAAAAAGGCATGGCTGACCTAACCTAGCACTTAAGAGCCTTCTTTCTTAAAGAGGGAAGCCTATCATGGTAGTTGCTCAAATTTCTAGCTAATAAATAAATAAACTGGAAAGATTTTGTTTACAGAATAGAACACTGGAAACCATATATTCCCTTCCCCAAACAGGTGTGGCATGGCAGCAACATCATGCTAGCTGAAGTGCCTATTACTTTCTTAAAAAACAGGGATGTTCAGTTTACTGAATGAAAGTAAAGTGGGGGGGAAATGGGGGAAG
>NW_009191612.1:0-5337 GCF_000690835.1 Fulmarus glacialis | reverse complement strand
GAGTGATTTCGAAAGCAGTGTAACATGGCAGCAGCTATGTGAATTCTTCCTTCATGGCTCAATACCATGCCTTAACACTGACATGTAAGGTTCAAACTCTACAGAAGAACTTGGACTAGAATGATTTATTGACATTGTTAGCCCTAGTCTCGTTTTCAATTAGTGATCTCAAAGACAGACATTACATTTAATAGATAGTTGTTAGATATCCGATCCTTGCTTCTCTCTCATTTTTAGCTGATAATTCTTTTAATTAATCTTGCGATAGCTGTCTTAACTATTAAAAAAATTAACTGATCAATTATATTTCCTCACAGCCTTCTCCATTATAAATATAACTTCCTTAGCTTGATGTTCTAAACTGAGCTAATATTCCGAGAACACTCCCACTTTTCTTATATACATGTTCTATTTGTTCTGATCTGATTCCTTCTAAATACCCCTGCGTCTTACCTGAACAGAATCCAGTCCCTGCTTCCAACTGTTCAGTCATTTTTATCTAATGATTCTTTTACCCAAAAAATAAATGTGTCCTAGGAACTAGGACCAGAATCTATGCCACCACCTGCAGGTATGTGCACTGAGCTGGAAAATTATGGTCTCCCTTACTTGCCCTTTCCTTGATCCCATGCATCTATCTGCAGGAGGGGACAGCTTCAGTGCAGGGATAGACTTCCACCCTTAACTTACTTATAGACTGGTAAACATGGAACGCCATTTGAGAGAAATTAAGGTTTGAACTAAGACAGGCACCAAACTCATTTCCTAAGTAACCTGAGTGACACTGCAAGATTAAAAACAAATAGGGCAGCTAACACTTCCCATGTTCTAAAAGAAAAGAATATGCAAGTCAGACAGCTTGTCACTTTCTGATCACAATTCCTAGGACACATATGCTTTTTGCATAAATCTGAGAGAGAGATTTGAACCATGAGCCCTGGTTTTACATAATTCTCAGGACAACAAATTAGGCATCTAACTCCAAGTGTGAGCTGTAACTTCCTCAGTACCGTGTTCTCTATTGACTATTTTATACACCTCTGTACCTCAGCATACGCCTACGTTTTACAAGGCATTAGGAAGACAACTTATACATGTGATCGCATGTCAGAAACCAGGAGTGTACAAATAAAGCACTTAGAACTACTATGCATTAGGCCTTTTCTGGATCTTACTGCAAGCATATGAATTGATTGCTCTGCTAGATGAAGTTTTATATCTGTTAGAAGAACACACTGCGTAATCAGTCAGCTCCTTCTTACCTGCAGTTATCATTGATTTAAAGCAAGATTTCTGGTCTATACGTGGCCAGATAATGTATTTTGCCTTTGGTCTCTTGTGCCGCAGTGTTAAAAAACACAGAGTTAGACTCATGCCAGTTGCCATAGGAACCACAAAGCAATTGGTCACTGTCCGGACACCTAAAACAATAAAAACCACACAAAAAAGCACATAAAAAAGCACATAAAAAGCAAGTCAGAAATGAACACGAAGAACCCATGACATGCCCCCACAAATGAAAGGTATTTTCAGATTTACACCTACCAGCCAGCTTTAAAATATCCAGAACTACTGAATTAGTAAGTTTGTTCAAAAGGCTGGACCCTGCAGCTTTAGGCTGGACCGCAGAAATATCACCTGACCTTCCAATTCCATGGATCAACCTAAACAAAAAAGGATGAAAACATACATCAAGTTTTTTCACATCCCAAAGCAATAATTCTTGCTGACTGAAGAGAAATTAATTTGATAACAATTGTGGAAAATGCTGTATCCGATGCAACATCAATATCTGCTATAATGAGTTCCATTATAACAACTGCATACATTTGCATGAAACTGTCACTTTTATTTTTTTTTAACAGTAGATTAACAACGTTCCACTACGCAAGTAAAAACTTTGAGAAGACCCACAGTAGCCACACCTTTAGCATCTGGCAGGCTTCCTTTTAAGCGCACCTCAGCACTTCTTGGTATCTGTTGAATTAGCATTATAAATGCTGACATGTTCAGACACACAACTCCAAGGAAAACAAAAATCAGTTGCCTATAGTGTGGCATACCATAGACATAGTGGTATTACATAGATACTCCCCTGAAAAATGCTTCATCTCCACAGGGCAAAGAAATAATATATACTGTGCCAAAATGTCCTGAAAAAGAGTTAGGTTAATGTATGACTTTGCCCATCTTTTTCTACGTCTTCACTTCATCTACCTCATTCTATTATTCAATATTATGTATCATGCAATACCATCTCTCTCTGCATTCTGTTTATAAATTATGTTCATAAACTGCGTTTATAAATGTTGGATATTATTTAGCACCTTTCAGGAGTGAGGATCCCAAAATCGTGTATAAAATATAAGCTTAGAGAACTAACTTTACCCATGGCTGAAATGCAGCAGCTGCTCAAGTAAGCTAGTAACCATACACATCTATTTATGGCTTTAATTCTGTTTTTGTCTTGGGAATAGAGTAAAATGCAGTCTGATGAGTGTATGGAATTTAGAACTTCTTGGAGCATAGTTTTACAGCTTAATTTTTTTTTCCCATTTCAAGCTATAGGTTGAAATCAACAATAGCTTGATAGTTAATTGACACTTGCACATAACCCTCACTCCATCAAAAATTCTGCTGCTATGTTCTTAATAGCTTTCTCATACTACTACTTTTTCTTTTCTGCACATAGGTACTCCTTCCTAAGGAGCAATCCTTTCTAAGCCTGGCCCTTAGAATTTATTAAGCTGAAAGTAAAGACCGCTTGAAAAACATCTCCTGCTACCTCCATCACTCCCAAAGTTACCTGTGCCACTTATTGCAGAAATAAGTGGAGTGGAGGATGCCTCTTACCTTGCTATTGCTGACACTCATAGGTGAAGGCGAGATGCCAGGTGACAGAGCTGCATGAGACCAATAGTAGCTAAATGCCAGCCCAGGCTCTCTCTGGCCAGAAGCTGGGCACGCTTTCTCCAGCATTGTCAGAAAGCAATAGCTCCTCGGATGCTCTCCCCAGTGTGACCCTCTACCTCCCCTCACCATACATATCCTAGAGAGCAGTACAGAAAACAAAAAAAGCCTAACTGATGTATTACTGGCTTTCTTCATTAATTTTTCATGGTACTGTAGGGCTTATGAAAGCAATTAAACCTAAGTAATTCAACTTCCATATGGTAAAGCTTACTAAGTTTCTGGACTCTAATATGCTTTTGTGTTACTCTTTCAAAGAGAAACATTCCAGGAAATTTCATTTCGTTTCATTCCTGTTAGATAAAACATCACAGCAAGGCACTAAGCACAGAACTCTACGCAAAAAAAAGAGTATATGCATAAAGAAATTAATGCAGAGCATCTAGAATTATAGCACCCAACGTATCCATCAAGTGTCAGAAGGGCTACAAACTATTAAAAGCTCTTCTTGTCTTTATAGATCTCCTTACTTCATATAAAGTCTATTATAGATGGACTGGGCTTTCATGTGCATATCAACTAATCACATAATAAAGATATTAATGAATAAACAAAATACAAATAGCTGTTCACTAGGAACATTCGATACTTTACAACTACAATATGCAGTAGCTTTTATTAATATACAGATGAAAAGCTGTACAGTACTAAAAACTTCAAGTAATGCAGATTATTTTAAAACAGGAAGATCTCTGCTTCCCTTGCATGCAGTCAACCCAACATCTTAAGCTTCTACCAGTTCAGCATACAGGACATAACCCTGACAAAAGATTTTTGTTTCATTCAAGACTTTCCAATGAGTTATTAATGAAAATTCAATACATAAAGTTGCATCAATTCGATATCGCATTACATTGTTTTTCTCAAATGCTATCAAGGTCTCGGATAACAAGACACAATAAAACATGCTATTTGAAAGCATTAATAACAAATGTGAATAATTCAAATTGCCAATAATTTGTACCTGTAATGCCTTCGGGCAACGAGTCCTGACGCCACTCTTCCTTCCCTCTCACCCACACCGCAGTTGCCCAGAAAGTTATTGCTATCCATAATAGCAAGTTCATGAAGAAACAGTTCAATAGTGCTTTCATCCCATCCATCTTCAGGACATTTTCCCTTAATAATAATAATGTAAAGGTAACTACCAAACTTGGAACTTAGAAATGAACAAACCTTTATGCAAATTGTTTGATTAATGTTACCCTTCTTTCCCACGCTGAACAGCAGTTTGTATTTTCATTATGCTGTTTTATATTACCTGATGTTATCAAACTGTATTCAGAGAAAAGTTAAATAATGATTTTTTCATATATTAAGTGCAATTACATTAGCATATCCTCATATTAAAATAGTCGGATATTTTTCACTTTCAAGTGTTCCTTAAGGTACACACAAAACAACTGCAGCACATATATTTTAATTACTCCCTAGAAGACTATAGATTATTTGATGTATTCTCTAGACAAGAATCTACTACTACAGGAATTCAACAGAGAAAACTGAATGAAAGGGATATAATTGGGTATTATAGAATCAAAAATATTAATTATGAGCAGAAAGGACATATAGTTTCACTTGCAACACATCTTCCTATCTGCGTATTTTCCTTTCTAGTTATTATCTTATAGGCAAGGAAATCACAGAATATAACGTGTCAAAACCTGCACCAGAGACATGCTCTTTCTTGTGCTCTTTACTGTATTAAGCACTGCACTCATCTTTGCAAACTGCAGAAAATTTACCTCAGAGACAAGGTACCATAAACCCATGAAGCATTACTGTAGCAGCTCAGAGGCTTTTTTTCACATGTCCCAATAACAGTAAAATGAACTCAGTAAAACTAATTCATTTCTGAAGTGTGGTATGAAAGTCAAGTTTGAAACGGTGGACGATGTGACTAAGGACGTTCGAGAACTGAAACATCTGAGAATTCATTGATAATGATTTCTGTACATTGGAGACAAAGAAATACATCGGTTTGGCACCTTACAAGTATTATTTTTTATCTCATGTTAGTACCTTATTTTAAAAAATTTCTTTAACTGTTTGCTGGGCCTTTCTCAGCGAACACACAACCCAAGGCAATGGTTTTCTACTCCCAAACGTGGCCTTTCATTTCGGGGCTCTATAAGGTCTCTGCCACCGCGCAAAGCGAGCCGAGCTCTCCCGAGCCACCTCGCCCGACACCGCGGGAGCGCCGTGCCCCTGCCCACCGGCACGGTGGGGTAAGGGGGGCTGGAAAACCAGTGTGGGAGCTGCTGGGGCGGAACGGCCCGGCTCTCCGCAGGGACCAGCAGGCCTGCGTGCTCACGGGGCTGTGCGGGGACGCTCCGGCCATGCCCGAGCCGGGCGGAGGACAGGTGG
>NW_009191611.1:0-17490 GCF_000690835.1 Fulmarus glacialis | reverse complement strand
ATACAGTTGGCCTCGGCCCATCGATCTAGTGAATCCTTGCCATCTGCAATAATAGAAAATTTAGTCCCTCGTGTTCTGCATGAGGCTAGAACATGAAGTGAAGCTGTCAGAGAGCCTAAGTATTATATTTAATTTAGGGCTCTGCATACGTCTACAGGCAACCTGCATTTATCCAGCTGCTAAAATATACTCTTCATCTCACAGTAATAGAGTTTGGGCCTTGCAACCATTTCATCTTATGGCTTATTATTCGTTAAATCCTGGCAATACGCTAAACAAAATCTTAAGTCCGTATCTCCACAGGTTTACAGTCTAATGGCAAATCCATCAAAACATTTAAAGATTAAATTCTTTGATCTAAATATCACCCTGAAGGAGCTGTAAACTTGCAATCCGTAAGCCTAATCGTGCAATCTCCATTTCTAACTATTAGCACTGTGTACTATACACAAAAGTGTGATGGAAGATGATATCTTTATTTTGTTCAGTGAAAATAAAAACGACGTTCTCTACTAGTGAAAAAAACCCAAACAAAAAGCCCACTGCAACCTGCTGATGAGAGTCGATGCAATATTTTGTGCCATGTTGTTCTTTTTTTCCTGTTCCTCTGCTGCTGAAACCGGAAAATCTGTAGGAGACACAGCTCAGGGCTGATCCAAAACAGTGCAAAGCCTCCCTTTCTTTTCAGTGAGCTTTGTTTAAGACTTTGATCATTGAGAAGAAAATACTCCTAAGTAGAATAATTTCAATTCAACATGAGTTTCTTCCTTAAAAGAGGGGGATGATTGTTTTTAGCAAAATAACATCAAATAAACCGCTGTTTCGCAATGTGGTGACTAGAATGACTGAAATCAGAGTATCTTATGATTGTAATTTTTTTCCCCTGCTTTTAGCTATGGATAAAGGAATATGCTCTGTCTTCTGTGATGCAAAAGCACCTGTCTGAGAAACAAGAGAAGATAATTCAAGGTGTCGTGAGCAGACTAGGATGCCTCAGTGATGAGTAAGTTTGGTTTTATCAGTAAGCAGTGGGGTAAAACTGCACTGCTGCATGCACAGATAAAAACTTGTGTACATTACATTGTGGAAAGCAGTGTTGAGGGACTATGAGCATCTTCAGATAGAGAGGCAGTTACTCTAGTTTTTTGACTGAGTATCAAAAACAATTTAAAAAAAACAGAGATACCATGACTCCTGGTAGATAGAAAAAGTAGAGTCTTCTGTGATTAGTCAAGTGGTGTGCTTTCTGTGTATCTACTCCCATGTTTATGAGTGATTTCTAATCTTGAACCAGCCTGTCTTTGCACTCTGTATGTCACATTGGAGTTGGATATTCTTCAAGGTTAAATGTTCAGTCCAGCACCATTCAGCTCTACCTTTGCTTTCTGCTATTACAATACCACTGACCATCACTTTGCATGATAATGACTCCTCTCTCACATTCTCTGTCTGTATTCACCAAGGAAATTTTTTGTTTTATCTCATCCTTGTACAGCTAAACATCTCTTTGATAGAGATACTTCTCAAAAAAACATAGTTCTGTGTTATCTGCCTCGTTTTGATTAAGATATCAAATGACTTCATTCACCATGGTCTTCACATTACCAAAGATCAAAGCATTTGAAAACTTGTCTATTTGGAATACTGGTATTATTGCCATTGCACTCCTTTATTTTGGCTCTACTTTTCAGCTCAACCTTATATTTTCACCTTCTCTGACTTCGATGTTTCCCAAGATTCGGTATGTAGAGAGCTCATGGTGCCTTACACATACGCAAAAGTTAGATACAGGCACAAACAATGTCATCCCAAATGTGCACACAGATTTCACTCATCTGGTCCAGAATCAACTTCAAAATTTGCTCTCCTGTTTCAAATTCACCACAAACTTGCTTCAGCCATGTCTGCCCTGCCAGCTAACACTAGACTCTTCAATGTCTCTTTGGAGTGTGCCTCCTTGTTAATCCAAGATATGCTGTCCTGCATTTTCTTGAAATAACTTTCCTGTAGTTCTGATTACATTCTCTTTTCATCTTATTTCAAGTCTCCTATTAAAAAAACTTTATTACGTAATTATAGATTATTATTTATCTCTTTTCTTCCTATTTTTATTTTAATCTAACTTCAGTGTGACAGAACGAGAAGTCTATCACAGCAATTCCCATTCTTTATACGTGAGCAGCTTTCCAAGGCATGCTTTGTACGAGAAGACGTTATACAGGGTGAATAGTAACTCATGTCATCTTTGAGCAATGATTTTGCTGAACACAGGTGTGCCAAATCAGCAAGCAGCTCAGCTGATTGATTTTTAATGGTCCTTTTTACAGGTCTGTTAACTATATATTGCAAAAACACCGACTTCTGCTGTGTTCAGTACTCACAAGGTTAACCCTCCGAAGAGTTGGAATGGCAGCCCTGGCCTGCATGAGAATGTCCAGAAAGAAGAGCTTGCTTCAGGAACTGAGAGAGCAACATACCCTGCAGAAGGGATCCTCCCCCTGCCAAGATGAGGACCAGTGGCAGTTACAGAAGGCAGTGGTAGGTACAATATCAAGGTGTTTTTTCTCCAGAGGTCTCATATGCTATGATGTCTGGCATTAGAAGTAGCCATGGAAGATCTCAAAAATGTTCAAGTTCCAAATAGAAAGGAATTCTGTGTCAAAAATGCACCCACTGCTGGCATAGGAGGTCCCTGAGTGTGCCTGTTTCAGTTTGGGCAGACATTTAAAATTCCCTGGTACTTTTATCTACTGGCTAGCTATCTGTGATATCTATTATCACAGCAAGCTTATTTAGCTATTTATTTTATATGAAAATACTAATGAAAGAAGCCATGCCAACATGTATAAAGGACTTCTATTCAAGTTAGTTACTGCTTCAGGGTAAGATAAACTCCTATTAATTCTGCTAGGGATCATCATATGCACTTGAAAAGTTCTTACTTGAGCATCAGAAGAAATTCTTCCCTCCACCAGACCTAGCAAGTTCTTCTCTACTGCCATCATTTTTCATTCTTTTTCCTTTCTCCTCTGTCCATGAGATGCTCAGCCTCCATTCTCCTGACTTCCTTCCAAATAATCTGGCTCCTGTAGGTCAAGGAGAAAGTTTAAGGGATTTTTAGGCTTGATATTCCCACAGGTCGCTTTCAGATCTGTTTGTGACTGTTTTTTAGGGTTAATCCATTAAGTGTTGTTGGTTATTTACTCATCTGCATTGGATACTTACCTAGAACAACACTGAATTTCAGATTTCAACCTCAGAGGACCCTTGTAGCGGGTGTCCGTGATGTCCCTGCCCAACCCACTGCTGCTGCACATATGGGTTGAACCCATCCAACATTTTGCAGCTCTGTGCTCCATGCTATTGCTGTGTAATTAGCTGAGAGATAATACTTTGCATCCCTCTAATTCTGATTTGCACTTGGAAGAGGAATAAGGAAATTCTGTCTGCCGCCATTTTCATATTTGATACTTCTGTTGAAGTAGATCCTGTTAAGTGTGAAAATCTCAAAATCTCATTAACCTTCAGAAGAAATAAAATATAAAATAATAAAATACAAATGCATATGACTGCATTCCTCGTTATGTGCTTTTCACTACTCCCTCTCACTTAGCTTCCACAGGGACGTTAATTGATGCAGTCACTGTGTTCCCTAACAAAAATGAAATGTCCCCAAGTATTACTGTTCGTTTGGTCTCTCTCCATTACAGCCTCTTTCCAAGGCCAGCTAAAACCCATCTCACAAGGAAGTGCCTAAAAATACACATATAAGATCCTTTCTGCCAAAGAAGTAGGGCCTAGGTGTGGAATTGTGAGAAATCAGAGAGAAAAAAATGTTACGAACAACCTCCAAAACTAGAACCAATGTATAACGAGTTACGGAAAAGGTTAATTTACAGACACTCAACCAGAGTTTTAGACATACCATGTTGTTTGAACTAAACTTAATTTGAGCTTGTGCCAATTTTAGACTGGTAGACAGCGTTATGCTATCTGTTGGTTTCATATAAAATGTAAAACAACACTAAAGAATCCTAGCTTGGACATGATAACATGACATTGGGTCTCTTAAAAAGAAGAGAAACAGTTTAATGACATTCCGACTGTCTGAAAAAAACCATCAAAAACATATTTCTGAGCTATAAATAAAGACATGTCAGAATAACCCAGCATTAATAGGGACATCATTATTTTCCACAGATGAATGTGGGCAGAGCAGGTGCTTTTCCTACTTGCATTTCTTATTTCCGAGAGGGAATCAAATAGGTACTGTCGAATCCCCCAGAATAATTTAGTGTTATTTAGCTTTAAATGAGAATATTAATATAAGAGTGACATCAGCAACTCAATAGAAGGCAATCTATGGAAGACTAATACATGTAAGGAAGACAGAACAGGTCGTGCTGGTGAGCGTATACTATTGTGTGCTAAAGAGAGTTTAGAGGGAAAGTAGATTTGAAAAGAAGCATAGAAAATGGTGGCAAGAATGGTCCAAAGACCTCAAGAGACTAGAACTCTTCAGCCTAAAAAGGAGGTGTCTTCTGGAATATCATAGGTCTTAAAACTGGCATAAAAGACATGAATAGGGAACAATTTTTCACTTGTTTCTAATAAAAGAAGAGAGCACTGAGCAAAGCTATTAGATGGCAGGTTCAAAATTGAGAAATGCATGGATAAGCTATATAACCCACTATCACAGGATGCTGTAGATGCCAAGAGTGCACATGGTTTCCAAGTGCTCTTAAACATGCCTATGACCTCTCCCAAGGGCTGTAAGTACTAATATGCCAACTTTTTCTCAGATAGACCCCACAAACTGTACGAGTATTCCAGGTGCCTAACTGTATACTTGCCTTGTTCCTGTGCAATTTATCAAGGCAGCCACAATTATCCCTTTGGATAATATCCCTTAGGATATTTGACATAGATTGTTCATATTCTTAATAGAAATAAGACCAAATTCAAGAGTACAGAATATGAAGATGGGAATACATCACTTGGAAATGACTAATGAGACAGGATGTAACTGTTATTGTACGTATCATGACAGAGGCAATAGTTTTGTGCAAAGACAGATGTGTTAAATAACTGTACATAAACTTCCACTGGAAATTAGATTATTCTAAGTATTAAAACAGTGTCATTCTGAATGGGTGTAGGACTGACTGACTTTTAAAACGTAGCTGACTAAGTTGGTCAACATATTTAAATGGCATGCTATCTTTTTGTCTGATTACCAGGAGTCCCACATTCTGGAAGAGGAGGAGAAGCTCAAGGAAGAAACGCAGCAAACCCATTTAGAATTTCACCAGCAGCTAGTCACAGAAATTCAAGAAGCTCTTCAGTTTCTTCAGCAGCACATGGAGGAGGTGATTGGGCAGACACTGCTGCAGCATGCCCGACGGGAAGCTGGAAAAAAGAGTTCAGATGATGGACAGGACTTCAAGGTATAGAAATGTTCAGTAGCAGTTTTCCAAACAAAATGAATGCTACTTTGCTAAAATGGAAGGCAATTTCATTTATGCATTACCCTATGCTTAGAAGTACCAGCAGGAGACCATTACAGCCTGTGTCAAAACTGAAGATACCTTACAAAGTATTTACAAACTAACACTCATGTAGAAGTGCAGTATTTTCTAGTGACTTGCTATAGCAGCCAAAACGGGTTTTATTAAGCCAAACCCTGGAACATAAAAAAAATTGAAAGAGTTCTTGATGACAGAAAATAAAAATGAGGAAGAAATGGAGATGGTTATCTATTGATGGAGGTTTTATGGTTAATTAATAGTATTTGTATATTAACAGCTTAATATTAATTAATAGATAAATAATTAAATAAAAATAAAACTTGCTTTATAGGTTAATGAAATTGTTCCAAAGTAAATATTTGGATTTTCTGTATAATGGAAAGTTGGAGTAGAGCTACACATACATTGATTTACTTTTCTGGCAGTCGGGTTGACAGGTAGAATGGGCTATAGAGATTGAACAGATAGGGGAATGGCCCCTTCCCAGATGGAGGTGAGGCACATTAGAAAGATTTTACTGTAATTTTTCATGTTGAATGTTGAATGTTCCATGGATGAATAGAAATACCTATTTTCCAGCGTCTCAGTCTACCACATTTTTAAAGCACAAAATTCACAATTTTGTGTGCACGTACAAAATTAGATTGGGTCTTCAATTTTAGACAGATCAAAACACTTCAGTTTTTGACTTAGAAAATTGTGACTTGTACTATGTAATACAGGAGAGACTGGTGGAAGCTGCTGTAGAAAGTGTGTATGGGACCAGCAATAGTATCAATAGACTGGTGCAAAACTACTATCAGCAGTTAGGAAAAATCACAGAAGGCTATGAAGGCAAAAAGCTTCAACAACTGAAATCCTTACAAGGTACGTTGATATTGACAACTATAAGGTAATTCTTGTTTTTTAACAGATGAAATTAATTTTCTTATCACTGTAAAGATTGCTGTTAAAGATAACAGAAATCTGTTAATTTAAAGTAAGAAACAAAGCAAAATGAATGTGTAGGTCCATTTCGATGTTTGAAGGAGAAGCGGTAGAATTGTTATTACTAATAATTACTTGAATTACAGTTGTAGATGCAGGATCCTGTTACTTGAAGTTTGGTACAGACACGCACAGAACGATGACCCACTGTTGGAGATTATAGTTTAACCACGAACTCTGGTTCACCAAGCTAAGATCAGAGATAGCACCATAGTAACAACCACCAGCAGTTGATTTTCTGGTGTTCCAAACCTGAACACAAGGTAGAAGAATTTAGAAAGCAAAGAGTGGTACAACTATTAGGTTGTACAGCCAACATCTACCATACACACTGTTCAACTTTGCATATTAATATATGCAAATAAAGTGAATCAATGAATCAAATATTCATACGGAGAGAGAGAGGGTATATGACAGGCACCTACAAACTGAATCTTTTCCCTAGAAGGGAGGAGATCTGGGTTTGCAATCCCTGCTCCCATGTTAGAAAACATAAACATCATTGGCAGACAGTCTGCTTGCTCTGGGGTGACTGCCCTCAGCTTTGGGGAGTACATTCTTATATTCATTCCTTTTTTTGGCTCAGTGAAATGTTGTTGTCTCTGAAGTGGATGAAATGCATTAGAGGAGACACCAAAAAGCCAAGCATGCCCATCCTGGAACACTCTTGCGAGCTACTGCATTGTTTCTTAGCTGTCAACCATGACCCTCTCACAGGTTGTGAAACTGATGAAGAGGTTTATGAACTGCTGGATCTCACATAAATACAAGCAGTTTCTCCTGGAATTATTTTTAATTGCTCAGTTCCTTCAGGACAGGAGAACAAAAGCAAGCTGTGATTATTGATTTCTTTTGTAAACACTCTCCCCTCCCCGGATGAAGGCTGTTGGCATTAAATGAAGTTAACAAGTTAGCAAAACGGCAATAGCATCAGAGGCTAAGAATTTGAGACACATGGGATGGATTTTTTTTCTAAAAATAGTTAGCACTTCTAAATAGAAAAGATTCTTTAGTCACAGAAGAGAGTTTTTGAAGAGGAACAGGCGTATCCACTCAAGGCTGTTCCAGAGATAAGTTGGTAAGAAAGATTTGTGAGCCCCAGTAGTAGCTAGATATGCTCACATAGGTTATAAGACAGAACCAATCTGTTCTGCGCTGCCTGTTGTGAACCTTGAAGACTTTAATATTGGAAGCTGAAGTGCTAGGGTTAGGCAAAATCTGTGCGGGGATTTTGACAATCTCTGTTTTAGGCATTGGCAGCTAGCAAGACAGTCAGTTACTTAAGTTCTTACAAAGTCCCTCTAAAGACCTCTTTGGCCCTGATTCAGCCAACTACAGAGTCTAAAATCCCTTTGAGTTCCTTTAAGCAGGAATTAAAACTGAAGCCTGTTCTAGAATGCTTCTCTGACCTGAGCTGAGATGATGTCATTAGAATCATAGAATCATTTAGGTTGGAAAAGACCTCTAAGATCATCAAGTCCAACCGTTAACGATTAATACGGCCAAGTCCACCACTAAACCATGTCCCTAAGCGCCACGTCTGCACGTCTTTTAAAGCCCTCCAGGGATGGTGACTCAGCCACTTTCCTGGGCAGCCTGTTCCAATGCTTGACAATCCTTTCAGTGAACAATTTTTCCTAATATCCAATCTAAACCTCCCGTGGCAACTTGAGGCCGTTTCCTCTCATCCTATCACTTGTTATTTGGGAGAAGAGACCGACCCCCACCTCGCTACAACCTCCTTTCAGGTGGTTGTAGAGCATGATAAGGTCTCCCCTCAGCCTCCTTTTCTCCAGGCTAAACAGTCCCAGGTCCCTCAGCCGCTCCTCACAAGACTTGTGCTCCAGGCCCTTCACCAGCTTCGTTGCCATTCTTTGGACGTGCTCCATCACCTCAATGTCTTTCTTGTCGTGAGGGGCCCAAAACTGAACACAGTATTCGAGGTGTGGTCTCATCAGTGCTGGGTACGGGGGACAATCACCTCCCTACTCCTGCTGGCCACACTAGTTCTGATACAGGCCAGGATGCCGTTGGCCTTCTTGGCCACCTGGGCACGCTGCCGGCTCATGTTCAGCTGGCTGTCAACCAGCACCCCCAGGTCCTTTTCCTCTGGGCAGCTTTCCAGCCACTCTTCCCCAAGCCTGTAGCGCTGCATGGGGTTGTTGTGGCCAAAGTGCAGGACCTGGCACTTGGCCTTGTTGAACCTCATACAGTTGGCCTCAGCCCATCGATCCAGCCTGTCCAGGTCCCTCTGCAGAGCCTTCCTACCCTCGAGCAGATCGACACTCCCGCCCAACTTGGTGTCGTCTGCAAACTTACTGAGGGTGCACTCGATCCCCTCGTCCAGATCGTTGATAAAGATATGAAACAGAACTGGCCCCAATACTGAGCCCTGGGGAACACCGCTTTTGACTGGCCGCCAGCTGGATTTAACTCCGTTCACCACGACTCTCTGGGCCCAGCCATCCAGCCAGTCATTACACACTTGAATGTTCTGCTTCATCAGTGTTTTGATATTGGTCTCAACTGGTCTCCCAATTAGGTTGTGAGACCTAGAATACCAGTCACTAGAACCACAGTCAGCCTTCTGGTAATTGCTCATTTAGATTATTTTTTCTCTTAGAGTTTGTGTGGATATATTATTGTTTCAGTGTATTGGTGTTCCATGAACTACAAGAAGAAAATTACATGTGTAAGCGGAGTACATTTTCTTTTCAACTGAAGAAAAAGTTCTGCTGCAACGTAAGCCTACAGGCGTGGAGGAGGATGAGAGTATTTATGTTGGTAATAAAAGCAGGCGTGTTTTAGATTTAGGTGAGAGAGAAACCCAGCTGAAATTTACAGATCAAGTGAACTGCTACAGTGAAAAAATACTGCAAACCTACATGTGCATGCTGCAGCCTAGGTGAGATTTTCAGTATCAACAGATAACTACTTCAGCTTTGTTGGTGCTTTTTATATTAGGAGTGAGCACATCTAATAAGGGACTTCGATGCTTTAGTACATGTAAGTCCTTCTTTAACCTAAGTTCCAAATTTGTGATGCAGAACCCCACTCCTTTCTCGTTTCAGCTGCTCTATTGGCCCCAGAAGCACTTAAATTTCTCTCTGTGATTCTTAATAGCCTGAAGTTCTGCTGCCGTGCACAGCTAGGACACCCTAAGCCATGCCATCCAGCCAACTACTTTCTGTCCAGGCTCAGCCAGGAGGCAGAACATCCATGTTTCTTCCTTTTCAGAAGGGGCTGATCTGTTAGGTGATCTCCAAGCATGATTATCATACTGAGAGTGTGATCCTCCTCACCAAATACTCTCATAACTTCTCTCTCTAAAACACAAGATGGAGAAAACAGTCTTGGCAATAGAGCCACCTACTGGGTGATAGCCCTGGGGTTAGAATGGCCACATAGGGCATTTCTTATGTACTTCATTCAGTGATGGCTAAGTGGGAGTAAGGACCATAATGCTGGGCTTCTCTCTCCCAGTGACTGTGCTTAATGTCAGGCTAGAGGATTTTGCTTCTTTGGGCATCCCTTGGCCTGGTAAATCTGAATTTATGGTCTGTCTGGCACAGCCACAGGAAAAAAGGTGGAGAGAACCTCCCCTCGCCCAGCCAGCCCAGCCCAGCCTAGAGTACAGCCAGTAACTGCTCCCTGAGGGTGCCGTTGGTAGGAGAGGTGCCTGTCAGCCTCTCCAAGCATTCGGAAAAGGTCGGATGCTCCCCAAATGAATGTTATGTACCCTAACATGTACCCATCCATCTCCCTCCTTCCGTGTTTTATTTAAAAGCAGTGGTGCAAGGAAACCAGTCCTGTCTGTCAGACATGCCCCAAGCCTTGCTGCCGGGCAGGACTTCAGGAGCAAGAGTCAGGAGCCTGGTCAGCAGATAAACACCAAGTTACTCGCACAGTGTGAGCATACGCAGAAGTACCCAGAATACTTTGCCGTCAAATGAGGGGACATCTAGTGAAGACAGGCATTCCTCGGCCTCCGAGCAGAGATTTTCTTTATATTGCATTTTTCATTTAGGTGTTACAGTTCTTGCTTAAGGCATCAAGGTCCTTTCATAAAATTTCTGCTTTGAATTCCATGTTAATCAATTAGCCTAGTGGGAGAAGTAGATAAGAATAGGAATTCAGTGACATTACCATCTCAGCTAAATGATGCACAAACTATTGTCTGTGCAACAGATCACAGTGGCAGAGCAAGAGTGTGTAAGAAGTACCTGATATCCTTAAGGAGCAGTAACTTTGGAAAGACAACCTAGAACAGGGATTAATTTGTGCTGATGCAAAACATAAATTGTAAGTTTGCCACAACTCAGAGTTTGTAATTTTGAGCAGAAGATTTTACAAAAACATTATTTCAGCAGAAAGAGGTGAAAGGAACAGACTTAGGAAGAAACAAGAGAATGAACTGGCATTGAAAGAAAAACAGACCAAAGGCTTCCTGAACGTATCATCCACAGTCCATCAAAGGTAAGAGCAGGCAGCAGCACTGCTGACTCTATTTAAATGCTGTGAGTGTTTGCAGATCTACATAAATGTCTAGCTGAATAAATGCTTGGTTTTGCATTTTATATTTGTCTTTGATGGAAAAGAATTATCTGTTGCCAAATTATATCTATCCTTTGATCTCAGAGAATTACTTTCTTATTAAATAAAGTCATTAATTACAGACTGAAGAACTATACACAGAGAGTTTGAAAAGAGAGAATGAAAAACAATGCCAGAACATATGCCAAATTTTAAAAGAAATTTAACATAAATGTAGGATGGGAACTGATGGTGTCTAATTCATTACGTTCCATCTTTTCTGCTTTGAACATCAAAAGTGTTTGTCGGTTTGCTGTTGAGTAAACATATACCATAATGAAGAGAAAATGTTTGAAGCATAAATAATACTCAAAATGGCAAGAAGATTTCAGTGATTTCTTGGACAATCGAGATTACCTGCACTAAATTTAGAGTGGAATCCCTCCAATATTAATTAAATAAAAATCATATTTAATTCATTACTGATTTTATGAAACTTAGAGTCCAGACAAAAAGCACTGCAAATCCAAAGGAGTAAGTCGTCATAAAAAGCTGTGTGACTTGGCATGCACATGATACATTTTTGTAATCATTTTATTTCTTTACTCTTGGTTTATTTATCCAGAATCGCACAGCATCTGCAATTTTGACATTGTAAAGAGCTTAATTCTTACTTTAGGCATTCTGTTACTTCTAAATTGAAAGAAATCGTTGCCCACTTTCTGTTTTTCATCCTTGTTTGAGTTAGTATAGAAATGGATTCATGTAACAAAGTGCTTCATAAAAGATCTGTTAGTTATTCATTATCAAGTTTATCATTTATTCTGACATATAAATTCACTTTTAGCTGTTGTCTCAGTTTTTTCTCCCATAATCTATTCTAGTGTCTTAAACCAAAATACAATCAAATTGGCCTTCATGCAAGCAGAAATATGGTATTGAAGAATGTAACTATTCAGTATCTAAGCCGGTCTCATAACCACTAGTAATCCAACCCATTTTCCTATTTTCATTATGATTTCTTTTATGGTCAAATCCCAGTCCTGTCAAGTCCCAGTCCAAATCCCAGACAAAATTTCCATTAATCTGTCTAACTCCTATTAAACTCAACACAGACTGTTTTATTTCCCCTTGCCCTTGGTGCAAGGTTATGAGTGTGAGTTCAAAAAGCAAATTTTTGAAAGCTAACCTTCTGTAAGCATTGACCATTACAATAGCAACTTCATTATGTTTAGATGTCAGAAACAATTTGTGTAATCTCCTTCCCTGAGGAATGTAATGGGTAATTGACAGCATTGATTCAAGGTAGATCAGGCAAGAAAACAGCAGAAATACAGATTCAGCAAAGTTGCAGCCGTTCAGGTTCTACTGTATTAATATTAATCTTTAATCAGCAAAATAGAACAAGCGAAGAATATAGTTGTCAGTGCTCCCAATTGCCAAGTTTTGAATTACCATGTTTCTGGCTCTTCTAGTACTGAAGAGCCCTGAATGAAATGCCTAATTCTTAATCCCTTACCCTCACACCTGATCTTCTAACAGCTTGTCTTTTTGGCAAGCAGACAGTAATGGTTTTGAAACTTATATAGTGGTTTTAGAAATATATAATGGTTTTGAAAGCACATTTAAACATTAGAGCTGAACTCCAGCTCCCTAAGTCCAGGCATGGACAACGCAAACTCCTGCTGCAATTCCTACCTCCGAAAGGAGCTTGTATCCCATGAAGAGCTAAGGCAGGTTATTAAAATATCTATCTAAAAATGTACCCCAAAATTTTTTGTCCCAGCAGAAGCTGGATGGGCCAATATTGTTGATTAGCCTTTCTCTCTACAAAATCTAAATACACTTTGCCAGGATTGTATTCCTCCCTTGAACTGAACAACATCGGTACTTTTGAATTTCTGTTGTCCAGGATGGTGCTGCAGCAAAAGAAGGTTTTGGCTCAGTTTGAACTGCAGCAGCAAATTCGTCTGGAGTCTCTGAAACAGAAGCTGCTGGGATTGCATCACCTAGAAACGGAGTTGGAGAATCAGCTAAAGGTAAATCAGGGTAAGATGACTCACAGGTCTGAAGCAGTCCATGGCAAAACATTGGACAGGTTTGCTGTCCTAGTTGAAATCAGTGCTAAGATTCACCACTGTCTTGTAGGAAGCGCTTCCCTGATGCTAGCCATATTGTTTCCTGTGTTTCTGCAATGATACACACCTTTTTTGTCATGCCACATGTAGAGTAACATAACCGAGAATCAAGCTGTGTTGTGTTAACTGACTTCTGGTTTATCCTTGTGTGCAGGAAGCAGAGCAGGACTTTGTGAGTGAGTTGGCTGCACTGGCCCGAGTTCCAGTGGCTGTGAAGAAGAAGCCTTCCAAAAGGAGCAAGCCAGCAGGTTGATACAATCCTGAATTGTTTAAAAAACCCCACATCATTCTACATATCAGTGCATATTTTGCAATATAACACAATGGAGTTTCAGGAGAGATTTTTCAGCAGTGCCATTTCCCTAATCAGGATGTAGAAAAGTAAGGCAACCTTCCAAGGTCACCCAGCTCGCCAGTAGCACAGCCACAAATAAGTGTCACCATTCCTCACTCCAAAGCAGTTCTTTAGTCAATAGATCACATTGTGTCCACTGAAGTAGGGCTTTGCCTTGCTCAAACCAAAATTATTTTTCATGTCTTTATCATGTTCTTTAGAAATTACTCTGTTTACCTCAATCACTAAGTCTTTGGGAGGACAGCAGAGCTGAATCACCCAGCTTTCATTCTCCTGGTAGAACGGAAGGATCGCCTTCCCACACACATGCTCAAAAGTAAAATCTTACTGAATCAGGAAACTTGAAATATTTATATGAATTTACTAAAGTATTAACAAGTTAGACTAATTCATTATTCAAGAGATACTTAGGGATAAATTATCAGAACAGCAGTTGTGTTTCCTGGTCCACATTTGGGGTGGAGCATGCAAATTCTCATCCTTTGAACCATGCAATCTTTCTGTCATTATCAGAATGAAACACTTGGCATTACTTTTGAAAGATGCTGAAAGGTGAGATGGGTGCCCAAAAGGCAAAAGCAGCTCACTCATCTGGACAATTTTGAAGTCTTGTCTCCTTGATCACTTGTTTCTCAAGCGTGCAGAGCTGTTTGCCCTGGTAGGCACCATGACCTCCATGGAAGCTTAGCTCAGGGCCCTAAAACCAGTGACTTTTTAACATCAGATTGTTCTGATTCAAATCACATAGACTGGCTTTTCTTCTGTTTGCTGGCACTAAAAAGCCATTTTCAATTACTTGCTAAGAAAATATATGATAGGGCTTTCAACTGTTGCACCTCATGGAAATTTCAGTGTTCAGCAGTTATGAAAGTTCAATGTCTGCTCTGTGAGAACTAACCGATAGTAAAAAAACAATATTCTAGGCTACTGTAAAGTGGAATGATTTCCTTGGAATAATAATGTATATGTATGAAGTGTTAGAGTATATTTTTTTTGCTTTAGGTTAATCAAAACCAAATAAGCTCTACTATCTGTGATTCTTTGTTTTTTACTCCACATGTGTTTGGCAATTCAGGGGAAAAAACAAACTCCAAAAGAAAGACCTTTCAGTCGCCAGAATCAGAAGACAAAGATAATTCTCATGAAAGTATTCAAGAACCCCCTGGACTGACTTCTGGCTTATGCAGGTACAGTAGAGGCTAAAAAGGGCATGTGAAAAACTATTTATAAAAAGCAGTACAAAATCTACTTCATAAGCAGGTATGTCAATCAAACCCAAAATATAACACCTACACTAGCTGAGCTTCTTCCTTAATACTTACTTCTCACATGTATTTGACATTTTTTTCCCCCATATTCTTTTCTAAATTTAGGAAAGTCATCTGAGTTTGCTTGTCTGTGCTGTTACGTATTTTATAAATAGCTTTGATTTTAGGTAGAGAAATGAGAAATACTGTTTCCAAATTTCCTTTAATTAGCTTTTTTAAAACCTGAGTCACAGACAGCATAAATCAGCAGAGACAAGTGAATCTAATGGAACTAGGCTGACATGTAGCAACCAAAATATGGTCTGTGGTATTTAGGCTTTCAACTTCCACCTTTATTTCAGGAACAAAGGCAAGCGCCAGTCTTTGGCTGATGAGGGTAGCAGCTCTAACAATGATTTTCTTGATAGATGTTTCAGTTGGCTTATACTGGGGTGCTAACTAGAGGAGAAGAAATGGCTACAAACCTGAAAGATGCCAGCTGATTATTACGGGCAGATCAAACCAGCCAGCTGGTCGCTGGGGCTTGATATATTGAGCAGAGAAAATCCTGTTGACAGGCAAAGCAAACAGTTGGTTCTCAGGAGCCACAGGCCTTTGGGGAAAAGTATTTATCCCCTGAGTGACCTCAGCCTGGGACTGACTTCAGGAGATGGCTCCTTTCCCTGATGGCATCAACCCTTTTCACACACTCCTTTCCCACAGCCAACAAGGGATACGTGTGCAGGGAACAGGGACCCAACAAAGGAACATTTATCTTTATGCAACTTTGTTTTGGCAGCCTCAACAGGGGCAGCTGAAACCAGGGAGTGCAGAAGTTATGTAGCAAGCGCCTTTCTTCTCTTATGAAAATTAATTTAGTTTAAGAGAGAACTGTAGCATTTGAAAAACTCTGTCTCCAATTTTGTTTTATTTTTCTTGTTTATGTCTTTCAGAGAGAGGTTACAGAGTCCACATGAAGGGGAGACTGAACTGAGAAAAAACTCAAAGATGCTGAAAAAAAGAGGCAACAGGTAGTAAAAGCATTTATATGAGCTGTCTGAACACAGAGTACCAAACCATTCTTCTGGGGAATCTCAGCAGCTATAAATACTTACTGAGCTGCTCTACTGAGGAACAATGAAGAACATCAATAATAACCGAGAAATCTTCTTCAGCTACAAGAATCAATCCTATGTTCCTTTAGCTGTTAATAAAACATTCCCGCTTGGTTTCGGTAAGGGGGAACAAGGCAGTCTTTAATATAAGCTCTTCCAGATCACTTGGGGAATGTGGAGAGGAGATAGTTTTGGGGAATGTGGAGGGGAGATAGTTTTAGATTAGGAGTATCCCTGAGGAAAGTATGCTGATAGCAGAATGGATCCACACTAGGCTGGTTGCCCAGGTCGGTGCATCTCAATAAGGTTTCATTATAATAGTGATGTGCCATTTGCTTTTAAGCCCTAAATGTGTTAGATCAGGTCTTAATATTTTGTGATTGCTGCTTTGAACTAACAAAAATAGATAGAAATGCAAAGAATACGTGAACAGTCTTCAGATTATATTGGTACGTCAAAAGATTAAATTTGTTATTTTGTTGTATTTTGCTGCTTCCAAGGCTATGTGTGCTTTTTTAAATTTGTACAAAGATTTTTATAAATGTATTTCTCTGCGTTTGTCTCAGATTTCAAATTATTATTTTTAGGAAGAGTGAGACAAAACCAGTTTACTGTTTCATTTTTTATACTTCACTTTCTAGTCTTCTTCCTTCAGTATACTCTTTTGTTTCCAACATACTTTGTTATGCTCATTACGTTTCCTATGGGAATTCTTCTTGTTATGCAAAGCAGCTAGTTCTTACTGGCTGTACAGAGCACCTGTATTGTGTAATAAATTGCCCCACTTAAGCAATCTTACAGCTTTCATGAAATGAAAATTTTCTGCCTTTTTAAAATGAACATACTTTTGCTAACGAAAAGGCTGTCCTTTGGTGCATGATGGAAAATACTACATCAGTTATGTAGTTTACCTCAGACAAAAGTGCCACCACACAAATTACTTTACTAGGCGTTACACACAATTGTTAAATGGTTAGTTTTCACCTCAATCATTGCAAAAAAATTTTTTTTCTAAATTGCACCACTTCAAGCATTTGATTCTTGTATTTCTGTACTTGGGCTCTATGGTCTCTCTGCCTTCCTGATCTGGGCATTTTAGTTGCTGCTTGTTGTGCTTTTTTTTAAACGGATGCAACCTATTTACCTCTGAACATCTTAACTCTGCAGTGTGCTCTAT
This sequence comes from Fulmarus glacialis, assembly GCF_000690835.1. Classification (NCBI taxonomy): domain Eukaryota; kingdom Metazoa; phylum Chordata; class Aves; order Procellariiformes; family Procellariidae; genus Fulmarus; species Fulmarus glacialis. Next base: position 410 of record NW_009191611.1, on the reverse strand, counting down.
GTAGATAGCAAGAAGGAAGCTTTTACTATTAGAGTTGATGATGTTTTAAACCATGCAGCACAGCAGCGGCTCCCGTCACAGTTAGGATGCAGCATAAGCATCCGTGCGGGGTCTCTAATCACCCAAGCTGGGTCTCTAAGCACCCGAGCGGGGTCTCTAATCGCCCAAGCCGGGTCTCTAAGCACCCGAGCGGGGTCTCCCCGGACGTACGGTGACTCCTTTGGCTAGGCAGGGCTGAAATGGCTTTTTCTGTCCGTTAGAAAACATGGAAAGGTTCAGATTATCCCAAAAGCAGGGCAGCAGTGCCCTCTCCCGGGCAGCTAGCGGGGTTTTCTTCCCCTTGCTGGTGGAGGTGCCAGGCAGGGAGCACCGGGAGGGAGCCGGGGAGGGTGCCGGCTCTCGGCGAGACC
>NW_009191610.1:305-3270 GCF_000690835.1 Fulmarus glacialis | reverse complement strand
GGTGCCGGCAGCACTTGCACTCGGCGGGCAGCTCGGCTCCCGAAGCCCTCGCCAAGCCACAGCGCTGCATTTGCCCCAGGGACGGGGGAGAACCAAGAGCAAGCTGAACACTGCACTTCTGGACTGGATGGAGACTGGAGGCCTTTTCTCCATCGCTCTGCAAGTCTGGGGAGCAGACGCCTGCTGTCGCTGCATCTCCAGCCCCATCCCGCTTGCCCTCTGCCCCAAGGGCAGCCTGACCTCGGCTTCCCCAAAACCAAGCCCACAGGAACAGCCTGCCCCAAGCCTCTGCACTGCCATCTTCCCTTGTTTTAATTTCTGTTCTTCTGCCTTGATATGAAGTCATGTGTTGAAGTTATCAAAGAGCTGGAAGTGAGTCAGCACAGTAAACCGCAGCCTAAGAATGTAACTAATTAAAACTATTCACTCAAGCCAGCATGTTCCAACATACTCAAGACCCTAAACAAAGCCAACTGCATCAGTGGGATGCAGCACACAACCCCAGTACATTGGCTCCCATCTTCTGCAGCAGATTGTACTAAGAACAAGTCGTATACCAACGCAAAAGTCAGGGCTTTGCTACCCAAGGACCGCATTCCTCAACAGAGATCAGGAGATGAATTTTGAGAGCTTTACTTAAGCCTCGTAAACTGCAGAAGTCATGCTTCGGTTGAGGGAACATATGAAGCCATTACCAACCCACCAAGGGGTGGAGGGCAAAGAGCAGTGTTTGTACAAGCCCGGACAAATGGTGCAAAGAGCAGTGTTTGTACAAGCCCGGACGAATGGCGACTTGGACACAGCAAGTCAAACCAGCAACAGAAACGAAGCGTAACCCGTCCCCAGTCTGTGCAGGATGAGCAAGGAGGAGTAGGTCAGCCAAAAATATATTAACCCTCTCACTCTCTTTTGTAGAGGTAGGAGTGTAATTTGCCCACCCGAGTTCACACAGGCAGATTACGGCAGAACAGGGATCTGAGCCCACAGCGTTTCCCAGGTCCAGAAGCCATGCCTTAGCCAGGTCTGCTGCAACTCCCAGCGACCGGGGAGGATCTAAACGCTTCACTGTCACTGAGCAGCACTGCTGGTGTTATTGAAATGCTATGCAAATAAATGCTAGGGCATCCATTTGCAGAGTGACACCCACAGGGAGAGGTCTCGAAGGTAAGGAAGAGAAGAGTGTGGTGGTGTAAGCGTACAAGGGCATCCCACGCGCACAGCAGCTGGCAGGGACGGGCTGCCTCCGTCCTCCCCCCACGGACACATAACCCGAGGAGATGCCTCCCACCGTGAACACCACAAGATGAGTGGAGAAAGCACCTTCCGCACGCCCGCTGACATCCGCGCAGGCTGCCGGGCCAGTCTAGTGGCCCCTTATACACCCAAAACACCCGTTATGGAGCACGGGAGCAAGGCAGAGCAAAAGCATTTTAATCACTAGCTTACATGAATAAAAAGCATTTAGTTAAAGACCTCTCTGCTGCAGAGAACGTTTCCTTTATGCAATTGAGATGGAGTATGAGAGCATGAAACCAAATCCAGTAAGCGCAGAGATGCGGCAGGCGAGGAGGGCGGCAGAGCCTGCCAGCAGGCATCAGCAGCGCCGGGTCCTGGGCGCAGCCCCCCAGGACAGAGATGAACCCATCAGTGCACGCACCGTCACGGCGGGGAGAAGCGCAAAAGGCTGATTTATGAGAACTCTGTAGCATTTCTTTGGCATTAAAATACAGAGATGCTGAGTCCTTCATCACACCACTTGTCTCCCTCCCAACCAAGTAAGATAAAACATGAAGATCCAAGACCCTATAGTGGATCTATTATTTAATAAATACAAGTATGCAGTAAGACCTGGCTTATGCTAACAAACTTTGACAAAAGATAACTAACCATCCAGCTATGAGCGCTGCAAGAATAACATCAGACTATTAAACAGCACTTCTAAAAATAGACTACCTGACCTGCTACCACTTCTAACTATCAATCCAGCTTTCCCTGCAGAGAAGCTGCTAAGGTCGAGCCAAACCTCAAAATACTACCTCAAAATAGTTGTTCTTGCATCTGAAACGGTGCTGTGTCTGTAAGTGATCCACCCCTTCCTCAATTTAGATCGCTCAGAAACCTTCACAGAAAGAAAAATCACTACGTGTCAAGGCAGAAGCAGAGAGAGACAGATATTGATTGCAGTAACAACAAAAGCTGTGGGAAAGGTTGCAAAAAAAGGGGTTGCAGCCAGCTGGGGCTTCACAGCGAGAGGCACTCGCATCCTGAGAAGTCGGCGATGGGGAAGGCGCAGGCAGCACGCCGACATCAGCATACAGTCGCTGGCGAGCTCGAGCCGCCCTTCAGAAGGTTTGTTAAGAAATGAGGAGTTTGAACCCTTCTAAGTTTGTCTGTTGGCGCTTTCCATTACTTTTTGTCAGCCCACCAACACCACGCAGCACAGCCCTGGCCGTGCAGCCTGGACTCCTGCACACCTCCTGTTTGCCTGCACACCGTGCAGCTGCCGGCGCCCGCCCCACCGCCTCCCCCTCGGCTCTGCCGATTTTGAGCTCGTTTACGGGAGCGCTGTGTTTCACACCGACGAGTTGCACGGCTCCTGCTCTGCAGGCTGTTGAGGAGCGAGGTCGGCTCTGTGCCGCCACGCGACGGGCGCTCTCCTCTCAGGTTTTGTAACTTCTGTGTCGCATTGCTTCAGCCAGAAAACGGTATACAACTTGTCTTGTCTTCTGGCTTTTCTGGAAATGGAGGTGAAGACTGAGCCTGAAGAAGCACATGTGCTCCTGGTTTCAGAAGGACCGTCGGCAGCACCACGTGAAGGGAGGAGCACAATCACACTGGGCTAGCACAGCCTGCCATGAAGGGCGTTCCGGCAGGAAGGCAGGGCAGTCCATGGAAGCGAGCTAAGCTATGCAGGAAAAGTTTTTGTCTGGGTTTGACGATACCAGACAGGCTGGATGTCACCTCC
>NW_009191610.1:0-265 GCF_000690835.1 Fulmarus glacialis | reverse complement strand
ACCGAGATGATTTACCCACTGCCCCAACCAGCCACTCAACAGAGCAGGCTCCTGAATCAGTCACATACATGCAAATAAACTTCCAAAAAATGACCATTTTACACACCTAACATATCTGAAACGTGCAGTTTGATTCTTCATTTAAGTCTTTAGGTTTTTTTCAAAGCCTGCTCTAAAACCTAAAGGGTGAAGAATGAAAGTGAAAACTCAGGTTCTTGACCCGATTCTGAGTGTAACGCTGCAGGGAGCGGGGGCTGCACGGCGA
>NW_009191609.1:300-31587 GCF_000690835.1 Fulmarus glacialis | reverse complement strand
GGGCGCAGCCCGGGGCGGCCCGCGGCCGGAGGGAAGGAGAAGCTCGTATTTCCCTCCCGAAACGGCGCATCTGGTAGCATCAGAGCACAACGTGAAATCTTTAAGCGAGCATTTGATACGTGTAAAAAGCTAAAAGCATGCACTCTCACCCCCCACCCCCCTTCCTTTTGCCATCTCTTAATTTCTGGTTGTTTTGAAGGGAAGGCAAAAGTTTTGGAAGTTACAGAACTCTCCGTTTTGCTAGTAGTGTTGGTTAATGCCTCTCTGCATGTTCAATGCTGCCTTCACAAACAGCCTCCAATAAACTTGGGCCTGAGACTACGTGGAATGAAGTAAAAAAGAGCATCCTAAGCTTTTTTAAAAAATGTATTCGATAAATTGGAGTTCTGTCTCCCAAGAATTTCTTGCCTAGAACTTTTTAAAGTTGTTTTGAAAACGATTTATTTATTCATTGTTAGTGTCTGTATGGTGAAGTCAAACACCATGGTTGTATAAATTGCATCCTTAACAGAATGATGCTATCTATAAAGAGTAGAAACAAACTTTTCTTGGCATTGCTTCTCATGGGGATAATAGGGTAATAGTTGTTAGTAAGAAAACAATATCAAATTATTATGTGGTTTGGTTTTTTTAAAACCACCTTTATCAGTGGACAGCGTATGTGCTATCATGGCAGCGTGAGGCCTGTAGGCCTTTGCAAAAACTTGGGTAGTTCCCATGGAATGGGTAAATGGTGTTCGAGAGAAAAGAGGTGAGGGAGGTAGACTTACATAAAGAGGTAGTTTTGAGAAATACGAAATACTTTGTACAAGATTTTATTCACAGTGGATAGTTACAGAGCTTCGTTACATGCTGGCATTACATAGCCAAAATAATTTGGATCCAAATGAATTTTTATAAGAAATTAGAAGTATTTCTATGCTGTGAACACCTGTTTTATGCAGCTAATACCACTATCTTGGTTGTGCAGAATAAAAGCAGGGGAAAATTGATGGGACAGGGCTGGATGGAGAAGGAAAAGGGTATAATGCTTAGGATTATTTTTCTTCATTGGCTTATGGACTAAAAAGTAAAAAGGCCTTTGCCAGTAACTAATGTTCAGTCTATTCAGATTTTGGTGAGGAAGTGATCAGATAGATTACCTGCTGATTTTACAACAAAGTTCTTTGTTTTTCCCATTGAAATTAAAGCAAATAAATAAATCAGTTATTTTAAGGATGGCTTTTAGGAGCCAAAGGCTCCTAACTAACTGAGAACTTAATTTAGTTCCCATTACTGGGCACTTGCTGTGGGCTTGTTTATCACAGGCAGGGTACGATATACTTGTTTGTGTTTTAAAATAGGGCTAAGTGTCCGTAATCTGTGCAGTCTGCTGATGGTTTTATCTAACTATCTATCGACTAGCACAGTTAGTAAAAATCAGCTTCATGCAGTTTTGTCTTTCAAGATTACAAAATGGCCTGAATTAAAGTTTAAAAAACCCCACAACATAACAACTTGATAATATCAAATCATGAGGGTGGAAAAAATACGCAAATGTAATAACTGCTCTTCAATGTCCTGTTGGTCTTGGTTCTGGGAGAGGAGTAAACCTATGTAAATTTTTTCGTCTTTATTAGACACCCTACTTAAGGGAAAACTTTTGTTGTTAAGTTGTAATTAAGTGGGAGGATGAAAAAGCCAACAAGGAAAATACTCTAGGTCATTACAGAGTGCGGGAATAACAAATATGGGTAAAATGCCTTGTAGATTATCACATCTGCCCATTGTATCTAAAATATGTTAAAATATGTTGCGTTTTGTTCCTGTTGCATCTTTGTACTGAGAAACTAGTCCTTAAAAGTTCAGTATCTCTCTTTTTCCTGCATTGAAAGAAAGAGGAAGGTTAATGGTTTAAATTAACCATGGTTACTGTATGAAACAATGAACTAGGGTAAAACATTCAATTTCCTCTTCAAGTCCATATAAATGTTAAACAAATGCTGTGGGATCTCTTCAGAGGCTTTACAGGTGCAGTTTTGTTTTGCAAGAAAGTTGAGCTCTTCCAGATCTTTTGCATTTTATATAACCAGTAGTCGGTAACATAGGTGTATAGCATTACCACTGTGGAGTGAAGCAATACATTCCTTTTTTGTGATTCCACATGGCACGGGTCATGATACTCTGCTCGTTGCAGTTGTGCATTGAAATTCACGGGCACAGAAGAGGAAGTGGATGCAATGATGACAGTGGAGGCCTGGGGAGCCGAGGATGATGATTTGTGAGGAAGTTGAGCAAGACTACGATCACGCATCTTGGTGCGGTGGGGAAATAGTGTCAGCTGAGGAGGTGGAGGTACAGAGGTGAAGGTGACCTGCTCCGGTTGTGACTGGCACCAAAAGAGACAGTCGCATCTTGTTTTACGCAGGGCCTCTTCACCATCTGCTGGCTCAGGAAGAAGCAGCGTGCTCTGGCCAGGAGTTCCAGTGCACTGGCATGCAGCACCTCTTGCAATGCTCTTCTCGCAGAAGGAGGTTCTGACCCTCCGTAGGCTCTTAGGAATGAAAGTAAATGTACCAAATATCGTACTGTCAAAAAAAAAAAGGATCGGTGTAATATGTTCCATGTTTCATCTTCAGTTACTTTTAGAGCTGAGTAGAGCTGTGAATATATTTTAAACAGGACGTGTGTGTTAAATTTTATTGTTCTTATTAAAAGTGGCAAAAAGATGGCTAAATACCATGATGGGAATTCATTCTGTTAGTGGCCACGTTTTTGTGTAGTGAAATTAGGAGTTTGTAAATTCTGTAATACCTACCAGATTTAACAAAGGAGGGAAGTAATTTTAGGAATTTTTTGACTCATCCTGTGCAGTCAGGTCAGGTAAACCTGTGTCTTCAGTTAAATTCAATTCCCAGGGAAGAGGACAGGGCCATTGTTGAAATTATTAAATCCTGCTGTGTGTGCAAGGCCACAAAAATGCCTTTTTAAAATGATCGCTTTTATTTCCTCCTGCCTTCTTGTTTCTCCCTGTGAGAAACTGTCTGTTGCACTTTATACAAACCACACTCGAAGGAAACAATAGTTCCATTGAATTGCAAAGTAAGCACAAGGAACTCTGAAATGTTAATCCAATAGCAAAGTGTGCCCTTTCCCTGCATAAGACTTACTGTGCACTGAGTCAAAGTAAGAATGTTTGTTTTGTATGCAGGTCTTCTCTAGAGATGTGCGAGAAATGTTATTTCATCAGTTTTATTTTAGAATTTTGGGCATAATTTGTAATAGCTGTTTTCCTATAAGTTAGAATTTGCCATGAAATCAGAAGAGCATTGCCTTATTCATAGTCTGACTTTTCTGTACTTTGAAGTTACACCAGGTGATGCACTTTCTCATTCTTGAATGAGCAATACTGGATTGCTGTAGATTTATCTTTTGTGGTTTCTAATAAGGAATAAATCCCTATAAAAACAATTCTTAAATAAAGGCAATTAAAAAAAAAATGTTATACCTAAGACTACCTGAATTTTTTAGGTATATTCTTTGTAATGTAGTTCAGAAACTATTTTAATAATTCTTTTGATTGGGGATGATTGAGGTAGTGAGCAACTTGATTTTTTTTTTTGTACAAGATGCAGATAGAAATGTAGAACACATCAGCTGTGAGTATTGCTACTAGAAAGTCATGCTTTTGATTATTTATACTTATACAAGCTGACATTTCTTAAGTACTTGAGTAGGAGTATCTTTGAAAACTTCAGTTATTTTAGGAAATTAAATCAGGCAGATAATATGTGTTTAGTTTGTAGTAACATTTAAATGGTTTAATTTTGAAACTTCTGCTCTTCCAAGCTTTGTAGCATGAGTTTGAACATCAGCAGGCAATCTATGCACTGTTAAGGATATGCTTTTCCTCCCTCCATTTAAAAATTTAATTAAAAATCAGACAAGTGGCATCTCTCTGAAAAATGAGTTTTCATACACCCATTCAAACCTTGACAGCGAGTCAAATTAATTCTGTAGTGTGCATAATGGGAGCAGAGGGGCTTACAGGCACTAGAATACCCTTCTCTTTGGAAGGGGGTTTGAACCCCAGTCTTGTAAATCTTGCTGTTTCTGTGCTGTCACCCAGTAGCTGGGACATTCCCGGCCAAAATTTGGGTTCACCTCCAAGTCCACATACATGGCCACTGTTTTTTGTTACTGTATTGAGTTACTGTAAAGTGGTTCTGTTCATCTAAAAGCAACTCAAAACCACACTTAACTTGAATTTTCTGAAGGCAATTCTTGTGGTTTTAAAATCATAATTCCTATATGTACAGTATATACAGGAGTAACTTACTGATTTTTGCAACTTACTGTTTTCTCATGTGCAGCGTGCCTTTTGTAGAAATCAAATAGGCTACATGGCTTTTTTTGTTGTTTCCCCCCCTACTTTTTCTTCTGATTTTATTGGTGTTTGAAGCTTACAAAAGGTCACAAAAAGTTTGCTTTTCTGTGGGTAGTTGGTGACAGTTCCTTATTTCAAATTGTTGGTGAACTGTTAATGAAGCTATTTAGGTAAGACATTGCAGAAACAGTAGCTGCTGACCACTGTGATCAGTTGGGTGCTTACAACTTAATTTCTCTGGGGAATTTTTTTGCTGCACTATTTGTGTAAATTTTGAAGCTAGAAGGAATTATAGCTCGATCGGTCTGATATAAAGACTGTCTTCTACACAAGATAAATATGAACGAGTTAAATGCTTTAATTTTAAATAAAAAGAAGTTGTACTCTCTTGGTTTTCGGTGTCTTAAAAAGACTAGCTTGTGGTACTGTTTGTATTGATAATAACAAATTGTAAAATAGATACCATCTTTCTTAAGAGAAAGTGAAGATACTTGCTTACAGTCAGAGTCAAGCCTCCATCTTTGCTTTCAAGCGGAGCTTTTGCACAGCTCTGCATAGGCCTTCCGTCAGGCTGTGTGCCTTGCTACCTCTTCCTCCTTCTCTCCTGTGCAAAGCAGCAGTCTTACTTGCTCTTCCCTTGCTTGGGCTTCCTCAAATCACCGTGTTCTGCTCGGCCTGGAAGGACACTTCTCCCGTTAAATATCTTTTCTGAAAGCTCTTCTGACGAACCCTCTATAGCCTACTCTGCAAAGGCTTCTTGATGTTTTGTTTGCTCCATAGCAAAGGAGTCCTGGCAGGTCTGTCCTGTTTGATCATAGGAGCCTCACTGAGGAGCTACTGAGGGTGATTTCTGTCAATCCTGAACACCTCATGACTCAAAGAGCTTTCTTCAAGGTGATAGACTTCTGTAAGTTTCGTCGTGTAAATGTTCTGAGTGCGAGGGATGCCACCAGCCGATACTCTGGGGCTCGCTTCTGTGCTGGTATCTCGCTGTGCCCTCCAAACCCTGGCCACCCATCTTGTTCTTGAGATACTATCTCAAAGGTATTGCCTGTCTCTCTTCTTTAATTCTGTCCCACAGCAATTTTCTGCAACTGTTAATTTCTCCAAACTGTTGTATAATCCTGGTCAGTCAGACCCACAGTATGCCAGCCTTTTCATGAGCTGTCTTGAAGATATATTCAGTAAGTTGTGCAACTGTATTGTTGTTGTACCAAAGAAAACAGTTCTTGCCATCTGGAAACCTGAACTACTCTTTCATGCTTAAAAAAATAACAAAAGAAAAGAAAAACCACCACAGATTCAATAACCACATCAAACTGTCTGTCGAATACTCCTATAAACATTTTCTAAAAACCATGATCATTACTGGAAATAGTAACATGCAAGATTCAGTATATTGACAATACCTGCAAATTAATACAACTCCACTCAAAAAACTAGCAGCTTTCCAAAATGCACCAGGAATGCGGTATACGACAATGCTGTCAGACACACACTGTATTTTTTTTCAGAGCACAATATTACAATTACGTTCTTAGTAACATAAGGAGGATGATTCTAAAAGGTTCTTCTTGCATAATAATAGGTGCAGTCCAGATATCATGTATGAATTTACTTTAACACAGAAAGAAAACCACAGCAGTCATGCCTAACCTAGAACTATACAGACCATTCTTAAGTGCTTATAGTGTACTCGGAAGAAGATTCTGTCTTGAAATAAATATTTGCAGAACTGACTTTTCTTAGGGTTGGTGCCAGTCTTTCAGCCAGTCCAAAACAAATTCCTTGTGGGCCAGGATTCACCAAATGGAAGTGGACTTTACCTAACCAACAAATATAAAATTTATCAGTGCATCTTTCTACCGTAAAAGAACAACGGAAGAGCCCGATCCTCGTGCATGCGCATCATAGAATACAGTAGACTTCATTTGTCACTCCAGATGCCCTTGTGGAAATTCAGTGTTAAGCTAAAAAAGTCACTGTGTGTTAGAATGAAACTGCACAGATAACTGGTAAAAGACAGACATTCTCAGTTACTGGTAGAAGGGTACTTCTCACAAATCCAAAGCTTGCTTTCTGACCCGCCAGCCCTGATCTTCAAATGAAACCAGTAAAATACTTAAAAGATTCTGGGAGGTAACATTCATAACCTTACTGAATAGTAAAAACTAGGTACTGTGTCCTGTTGCTGTGTTACCATGCACTGCCAAACATTATCATTACCTCATTTTTCTGTCCTTCATCCCTGACGGGCTTGAATGATCTTAATTCATCTGAGGTCAAATCTTTATGTATTTGTGTATAAAATAGCCCTTCCCCCAAGAGGTTTGCAAGCAATTTTTTGGCTGTGTACTTTTCTACAAACGGTACTGGGTGAGAAGGATGCTCTGGTAAGGACCAGCAAAATTAGAAACTTTTGCTCTCTTGGTGTTCTTGCATGTAGAAAATTCGTTTATGACTCTCTGGAGTCACTTTGTCCTTGTTCTGAAGAGAGGTTTCTGATAGCTCTGCCTAGTTATTGCTTGTAAATGTCCTGGTTTATCAGTTGGTGACCAATTCCTTGCCCGCGAATACATCTGCTATGAAATGAAGTTGCAGATCTGCTGTTAAGAAGCAAGCCCACGTTAGCCTTAACAGAGAGCACATTGATATTAATGGTGGTAAAGGCATCACTGTGTGTGTGCAGCGATCTGGATTTCTGTGCAAGTAGACAAGTAAAATATTTGCCTAACATTTCCAAGAGGACTGCTCAGCTGCTGCTGGAGCCAGTTTGCCTTGTCTTTGCGTCTGTTGCCACTTTGATGTAGCCCTGGTTTTATAAAAGTTCCATTGATCTGCGTCACATTTTCTTTATTTTCCTCTGATAGCCTACAAAACAGATTTACTTTAAAAAACAAAGCTTCCAAAATACACTCTTTTGTTTGATATAATTTTCTCAGTAACATAGTAAGCTATGTGAAACTAATACTATAAAGTTTACTCTGACCTTTTTTCTGGCAGTAACAACTTTCAGTGTCACTGAAGTGTCTTCATATCTGGTTGCGAAACACCTCGTACTCCTCCCTTTAGTTGGTTATCACAATGACAGCTTTTCTTTGAATGGGGAGATAGAATGAGTGTTTGCTGATTCCTATTTCTTCAATTAGTCAACAGTTTAAAACAAACAAACAAAAAGAGCAACAGTCTGGCATCTGTGCTATTTTCTAGTTGTTCTGCTGGTATAATCGAAGTGAGAGTTTCAATTAGAGAACCTTATTTTGCATGTGATTTGTGATTAAATTAATATAGACAGGTATATTGCTTAAGGGGAAAGTTAAAAGTGACATCTGGATTATATAAGCTTTCATCTTCAGGACTGTGTTGTTCCAATATGCTATTGAAACTTTGTCTAATGTTTAAGTAGTTTGGTAGCCTTCCGTTTGCTTTATGTACTAGTATTTGCTTTTAGTTCAGTTAAGGCTGTTGGAAGTAATTACAGTGAAACCTATGCTAGTTTGAATGAAGAAGAGCTGAAGGTAAATCCAAGCCAGGAAGGCTGTACCACCAGACAGAGACATACAGGATTTTTAGCCATACAGTCCTCTTCCTTCAGTGAATATTTGTATATGCAGTTTTGCAGTTCCATCCATAACTGAGAAATCGTCTGGACTAGTGGAGACTGAGCTGCCATGCAGAACTGTGCTTATAAGCAATGCTTTTGACCATCTCCAACTGCCTTATAGACCAGCTTTTCCTGACAGGAGATGACCTGGCTTTTGTTGGATGTTTCCCGCTGATTCACAGCTTGAATACACCAATGCAGCCAGCCTGTTAATAAGGTCATTAGGAAGTTTTAGCTAGTAAATAACATGCTTATGAGATGTGTCTCTGGCATGGATCATATATGTTTGCAGCAGGAAGTCTTTCCCTTTCTACTCTGGCTTCTTATAGTTTCTATAGCTTCAAGTTAAAGATCTGAGTCCTTTATCTTTAACATGCTTGCTGGCTTAAGTGTAACGCAATGGAAAGATTGCAAACAAATTTTGAATAAGAACCACAGGCAGCAGGTGGACACAACAGTGTCCTGGTTTCAGCTGGGATAGAGTTAATTTTCTTCCTAGTAGCTGGTATAGTGCTGTGTTTTGGATTTAGTATGAGAATAATGTTGATAATACACTGATGTTTTAGTTGTTGCTAAGTAGTGTTTACATAGTCAAGGACTTTTCAGCTTCTCCTGCTCTGCCAGGTGCTCAAGAAGCTGGGAGGAAGCATAGCCAGGACAGCTGACCCAAACTGGCCAAAGGGTATTCCATACCATATGACATCATGCTCAGTATATAAAGCTGGGGGAAGAAGAATGAAGGCGGGGGGGGGATGTTTGGAGTCATGGCATTTGTCTTCCCAAGTAACCATTACGCGTGATGGAGCCCTGCTTTCCTGGAGATGGCTGAACACCTGCCTGCCGATGGGAAGTAGTGAATGAATTTCTTGCTTTGCTTTGCTTGCATGCATGGCTTTTGCTCTACTTATTAAACTGTCTTTATCTCAACCCATGAGTTTTCTCACTTTTACTCTTCTGATTCTCTTCCTCATCCTGCTGTGGGGGGAGAGTGAGCGAGTGGCTGCGTGGGGCTTAGTTGCTGGCTGGGGTTAAACCACCACAAACAGCAAGGATAAAGCTTGTTTGGGCAGTGTGTGGAGCTCTCCCAGGACTGCTCTGGGGCACTGCAGTGAAGGTGCAGAGAAGTGTTTGCTTCAGGTGGTGCAGGTATGCATTTTTTGTACCTTGAATTTTTCATCATAAATGCACAGCTGTATTTACACTTCAAGTACAAACTGAAACAAAGCTTTCCACATGTGTGTGGAGGTGGTAAGAGGCATCAAACCATCTGTGACAGATGTTAGAAATATTGCTTACAGCAGTGCGCTGCTGGGAGGCTCTGCTGTCTTCATCATAGAAGCGATACAAGAAGCTCAGTAGAATGGAACTAAAACTCAGGCAACTTCAGGATTTTCAGTACAGTGTCTTTTTGTCTTTAAAGGCATTATCTGCTAGTAGTTTTGTAGCAATCCTCTGAATGGTTGCTTTAAGTGTGGGGTTGGCTGTTGGAAAATTATGCTGTATTGTTTGTTGTGGTTCAGTGGTTTTCATATCAAGTCTGTTCAGTTTTCAATTAAGAGGGTTTTTTTCTAGTTCTCAGCCTTCCAAGCTTGGCTTGCCTTTTCAGAATCAAGCTGCATTCTTGGCTCAGGAAATTTCTTTGCAGATTAAAGTTCAAAAGGCTAAGTCTTGGTCCAGTGTGATTTTTCATACTCTGTGATACAGCTTCAAACAGTTACACAGGTTGTTCCATGGGTGATCTTGCAACTGGAATTCAAGAGCTCTGCTCATGAGCAAGCATACTTCTATTCAACCTTACGCTATTTTTCTTTTAGACCAGCAATAGTAAAGAGTAAAACAAAACAAATGTATATAAATTTTGTCAGCCAAGAGTAAATCAGATGAGGTTTTTTGTTTGTTTGGATTTTTTTCCAAATAAAATTGCATGTTTTAGACAGTTCTCAGATCAGATCTTTACTTCAGTCCATTGCTATCTCAGAAATAGACAGCTGGAAGCTTTATTATGGTAGCAAGCATGAATAATAAAAACCAAACCAAACAGGAGTGAAGGATTGTGTGAGAGATGTGGAAGACTTGCTAACTGTGAATGCTCTCTAAGGATGACATCTGTGACGAGTTAACTTCCTTGGGTAGTGGTGGGGAAGGTTAGACAAGAGAAGCAATTCCAGGGCTGTGATTATATACAAAGGCTTTCAGGATCTTAAAATGTGCCTTGCCTAAGTTAATTTATGCAGTGACTTAAAATGTCCCGTTCAGAACTGGGCCTAAAAGAATGCTGATTATTTAATGCTGACATTTGCAAGCTTAATAGAAATTTCAAGTGAAAGATTATTTCGTCTGTACTATTAATGATCTTGCAAATTCAGAATAATTTTCTTTTCCTTGTTCTTGTTGATTTGCAGCTGCTGTTGGCTTTCTGACAGTTTCCAGTGTCATTACCATGTCAGCCCCTTTCTTTCTGGGTAAAGTTATTGACGTTATTTATACAAATCCCAGTGAAGACTTCACTGACAGCCTGACCAGCCTGTGTGCCTTGCTGAGTGGAATCTTTTTATGTGGTGCTGCTGCTAATGCTACTCGTGTCTACCTCATGCAGACTGCAGGTAAATACAGAAGTAAAAAGTGCTACTGAGAGTCATCTTTTTTCACAAAGTCAGGATATCTAATGATCTGAAATAAATTCTTGGCACTGGCTGAGAGATCCTCTTGGAATCAGTAAGTTTTTTTACCAGATCAAAGGTAAACTAATAGTACAAAGGTAAGTATGCTGAAATAGTTGTTCGTTTTTATTTACTGTTACGTGACATCTTAAAGCTCACCATCTTGTGGTATATTAAAACTCCGTAATGTGACTTGTTCAGTGCTGCGTAATTCTGTGATTTTTATATTGTCACTGTCTGTTGCTTGACTGACTTCTGTTTCTGACAGGACAACGAATTGTGAAACGTTTGAGAACAACCATGTTCTCCTCTATTCTGAAGCAAGAAATGGCTTTCTTTGACAAGACCAGAACAGGAGAGCTGATAAACCGCTTATCTTCAGATACAGCCCTCTTGGGCCGTTCAGTGACTGAAAACCTTTCAGATGGGCTCAGGGCAGGAGCACAGGCATCTGTGGGGGTTGGAATGATGGTATGGTGCTCTCTTCCCTGCCTGTCACTTCTTGTAGTTTCAAGTTTGTTTCAGTTCTGTTAGGTAATGTGTGAATGTGATTCAGTCTCAAAACTGTTGTGTGTTCTTGGATACAAGTGTATTTCACTGGTTATCCATGTACTGCGTTGCAATAGATGATGTGCCTGTAACCACTTGATGTTTACTCAAAAGCCAAAATATGGAGAATGAGGGTTTGAAATGAACTGCTGTTGCTGCCCGAATTTATCAAGCAAAGTATAGTAGGCAAATAGCTTAACTCTATTCTTACTGAAGATACTAAAATCAGTGATAACGTTCCCATGGTTGTAGGTAAAATAGGGTGTGAAGGGCCTGATGTAAAAGTCATTGAAGTTGGTTGACTCTGCTTAAGGCCTAGGTGAGCAAAGGCAGCACTGAATATCAAATTACTGCTGAGGATTTTTACAAGAAGTATTAGTCTTCTGCTTTAGTCTGTCAGTAAAGAATATATTTAGGTAGGAAGCATGTTAATGAATGCTTCAGTGCAGTGCATCAGTTAATATTCCTTGGTGGTCAGTTGGTTTATGTAAAAATTTGACTTCCCTTGATGTTTTTTGTGGCATTAATTTTTTTATGCTTATCTGAGAAAAGATACGTTGGTGGCAATTACCTTAAATGAAAGTGTGGTAATTTCTCCTGTATACCTGGAGTTAAAAACAAACAGCAAAAAGTCTCCTCATAAAAACAAGCTTCCAAGATTGATGTTATTAGAAACTGTTAAGAGTTTCCACTATGAAGCTTTAAAGCTTTAATACTTTGCCACTGATAAGAATTACGGCTTTCTGTATTTATCTAAGCAAATAGAGTCTAAGGTTTTATCTTACCATAGATAAACTGGAATAACTTTATATAAGGCATTCTCCTCAAAAATGCTGCCATGATGCAGTGTTAAAAAATGGACTTGCCCAGAAGGAAGAGATTATTATGAAATAATTATAAAGCCTATCAATGAAGTCGATTTTGAATTTTCTTGGAGATTTTTCTATTTTCAATACAGAAAGCAAGATGAAATGAAAACACATTAGATCTAATTTCAATAAATCTTATGGAAAGAACGTATGTAGGAGCTTTGATGATGATTGTTATGAGTGATAAGGTTTTGCAACATCCATTATTCATTTATATCCATTATAAATCCATTATTCCAGATTATGAGCATTTGTGGGTGCTAGGGAGCACTGGTGACTCCATGTGTTCCTTGGTTATTCAGAAATAGTGTACGATATTTCTCTACTCAAACTTTCTGTATTACACCATTTATTTAAAAGTTGTGAAAGCACTTTAGAAACTATATAATAGCTTATGTCTTTCAGCATCCCCAGGAGATTTCCTGGTAGGCCTGTTTACTGGCAGGTTAAGATACTTGGCTAAGACCACACAGCAAACCAGTGAGAAAGCTAGAAATGAAATCCAGACCCCTTTGCTTATAATCCTTTGTTCTAACTGTGGGATACATTTCCCAAATGCTGTGGGGGAATGGATATTGTGCGTGGAAGAAATAAAACATGATAAATGAAAGCATGGCAACACTAAATTACAATCCTACTAGTTTTAGAAAACTCTAGCGAGGGAAGTTGCACTTCAGTACTCAGTGGGTTATTTTTAATCTGAATGCTAACCCCTGACAAATACTTTTTCTTTTTAGTTTTTTGTGTCACCTAGCCTTGCTGCATTTGTTCTGAGCGTTGTGCCACCCTTGGCTGTTCTGGCTGTGATTTATGGAAGATACTTGCGAAAACTTACTAAAATGACCCAAGATTCTCTTGCAGAAGCAACACAGGTAATCTTTTAACAGATGCTTTCTAGTTAACTTCAAAGTTGCTCTAGTGTATTTAGTTTAATATCTCTGAAGTACAGATCTTCTGAAGATAATTGTACTGTTCATTGCCCTAAGCCATGCTGAGCCTGTAGTTTTGCACCGGAACAGTATGAAAGGTAAACTTCAGTAACATACTCATAGATCTCAAAAACAACCGTGCTTTGTAAAGAGCTGTCCACAACAATATAATGTGGACCTACCAGGCCTTGAGAATTTGGAAATGTAGGAAAGGATAAGGAGGTTAGGCTTTAGCTGTGTGACAGCATAGAAGAATCAGCCCATGAAGTCCTGTGTAATTTGGTACAGGTTTGAAAAACACTTTTCTTGGACTATGGTTATGAGTTTGAAGCCATCAGAAACATCCTAGTTGGATCCATCTTTTAAGAAAACTTTGCTAGCAAGTCCTTCTCTGGAATGAATCCTTGATGTTTGACGTTATTGTCAGTTTTTTAATGTTTATGAAGCTTGAGATTTTTTAAACTTTCCTGGGTATCTCAGCACATACCCAGATATTTGGGAGGAAAGTAGAGGAAGCTGTTGTTTCTAAAGAGGCTGTTGTAGAGGGGCCTTCATTGTGTTTGCTGACTGCAATGAAATATTGCAAAGCACTATCAGAGAATTAGTAGTGATAGTGACCTTTTTCTCACAGGCTGAGGGTGGGGAAACATCATTAAAATGCATAGAAATATAATTAGGAACGACATAGTTAAATAGCCACAGTTGTCTCTGTGGGATGTCCTATGTAGGACTTACGCAAATTGACTGTGCAGAAGGAATATTAGCCCTCTTCTGTTTATCTTCCTCATCCTGTGTTGAACGGAAGCTCATGCCTTTGTAAACCAGGTGTGGGACTTCACATGAACAAGCAATTTTAGTGTTCCATTCAAATTTTTAGGTTGAATGGGGGATGAAGGAAAAAGAATTACATTTTTATATCATATTTTTACTTACAAAAGGGGGCCCTGTTTTTTGTAAGACCATCACAGTGTCCATTAACAACTTAGTGTAATTGGTTACAACTGAGGTAATTTTAGAATTAATACTTTGCTGTTTAGAAGTTAAAACAAAATACTGAGTTGACATGGGATATTAGTAGTTGAACTAAATTAATTCCCAGTGTTGCTTTGATCAAATGAGTGGAATTGTTTCAGGAAATAACTGCAGGCTTTCTTGCATGATTTAGCGTAGAATAGAATATTCTTTATTTTTCCCTTTCCCACGTTGTTATTGCAAGTTATTGTGAATAGTAATTTTCTTATGTGTGTTGTTCACATCAAATTAAGGGGTTTTTTTAACCCTAATTTTATATTTTTCTTTCTCTGCTAACACTTAAGTCAAGTCCATCTTGAAGTTCTTTTTAAACTGCCTGGGCGTGCAGTAAGGGGGGGTGGGGGGAGGAGGGCATGAGAAATTTTCCAGTGGTATCCAAAGGAATGTATTTGGAGAATAGTGTAGTGATACTGGTTTAACTTTCAAATGTTCTGTAATATGAACATTCCAAACTGTGTGTCTGTGTGTATTTGTTTTGTTCTTTGCTTTAATGTAGTTAGCTGAAGAGCGTATTGGAAACATAAGAACTGTTCGAGCTTTTGGGCAAGAAGTGGCTGAAATGGAGAAGTATACAAATAAAGCTGATTATGTGCTACAGCTGGCTAAAAAAGAGGCACTAGCTCGGGCAGGCTTCTTTGGAGCAGTAAGTGTATTTTGATGAAAGTAAACCAACCGTGTTATGGCAAGTGTCAATTATTTTAAAATTCATGAGGATGGTTATAAATCTGCAAATAAATAATTTGAGTGTAAATTGAACCTACATGAAACTGTGGGAATACTGGACTTAAATCAGTCTAAATTGCTGTGAAACTGCACCTCAAGATACAGCGGTATGATAAAGCTGGTTTAAGTCTCTATTTCTGCCCCACACCCCATAGCTTTGTACTATTTATCTGAGCCTATACCTCCTATTCAGGGAATGAAACCAGTGGAAACCTTCCCCCACCCTTAGCATTTTACAAGTTTGGCTTCCTGATGAGGTGAGCATTAATGCAAAGGAAGCTGGGGAGTGCAGAGGTGGGGGAGGGAGAGTGGGATTGCACTGCAAGCTGTTATGGAGAAATGAGTTTGCTTAATGATATTCTAAAACTGCAACGTAACTGCAGACTATCAACTCTTCTCCTTTAATGATGATTGAGAATAATGTTTGGTGTTCCTTTCCGTCTTGGGGAATGAGGTAAAAAAAAAAAAAAAAAAAGAGTTGCTTGCTTTTTGAACACTTGTTGGCTAGCAAAGTGCAGTGCCACTGAGTGTCTAGCTGGCTGTTGGCTTGATTTGCTTTAGAACTGGTTTTGTTCAAACTTAACTCAGTCCTCTAAAAATCTAGATACCCATAGTATGGGAATTCTTTTATTAGAAGGTAAAATCTGAAACAACATTTTAGAGGATGAAGTTTAAGATGTATGTGACAAAATCTGCCTTTTCCTCTTTTTCTTTTTCCTTAGACTGGCCTTTCTGGAAACTTAATTGTCCTCTCAGTCTTATACAAAGGAGGATTACTAATGGGCAGTGCCTACATGACAGTTGGTGAACTCTCATCTTTCCTAATGTATGCCTTCTGGGTTGGAATAAGCATTGGAGGTATGGAATGAGAAATTAGGTTTTCTTCACTTCAAAGCATTACAGTCAGTATGGGGGCGGGAAGGAAGAAGCTCTTAAAAGATCTGGCTTTCTTAAAAAGTCTTTTCCAAATGATTGTCCCAAGAAATCATACATAATTTTTTTCTGAAGAGTTAATGAAAATAATAGTTTATAACTAAATATGAGCCTTCCATTTTCCCAAAGGAATACAGAGGTTATTTTTTCAATGTGTGTATGTGACAGATACATATTACTTTAATTTTCTTTAGGTCTAAATTAAGATACTTGGTATGTTGTGTAAAGAAATTGTACTGGTATTACATTTTTTACAGAATATGTGGGTCTGTGTTAAACATACTCTATTTAGAAAGGCATGTAGAATTTAGCTATAATTCAGTATGAGTGTCTTGAGCTGGAAGAGTAAACAAAGTGCCAGCAGAACACTACACTCTGGTGCTAACCTTTTGTTTTTCCTTACTGACTGATGACTCCTTGAAGCTCAGACTTTGTAATCTACTGGCCCAGAAACAAACTGTTCATCTTTTTGGCAAAGCAGTCTTCACTACTGCATACAGGCAAAAATGAAGATAAGGTACTTTGAAGTTTGACAACTGATTGGAAGGGTTCTTCTTTAAAATGAGTCTGTTACTTCTGACAGACCGGCAGGGCAATGCAGCTCGTCTATACTCTTCTTTTCTAAGACTAAGCCTGGTATTGTGGGAAGCACAAAGATGTGCCTGAGGGCAAAATTCACAAAACCTGCTTCCTTGGATATCAAAATTCCAGTGGCACCCATTCCAACTACCAAAACCCTTTCTTCTCTGCTTAAATCATTCAAGTTTGGTCAACAGACAGATACCTGGCACTTTGAAAACATGAGACAAATTAATGTTAAATAAAAGAAAAATAATGTTAGAAACACTGATAAAATGTCATTGAATTAACTTCTATTTGTGATAAAAACATCTTTTTAAATTCTTCTTGAGATTATTGGAGAATATAGTTCTGCACAGAGCTCATTCTCATGGGGACTCTGAAGTAAAGGTGCCTTGCCACAAGAGGCCTGCCTTCCTTGACACCTACAAAGCATATAAGTCTTCAAAGTGCTAAGTCTGCTCGGTATATGTCATCATCAATACATATAGGAGTTCATGCAATGAACTGTGAAGTTCATTGTGTAATTTGGAACTTTGCCTCTTTTTGTTGTAACAGTTTTCTGTGTTTTCTACCAAATACCGAAGACAGATTATTAAAATTAAAAACATTTTCTAATTAGTATTTGCTGTCCATATTATATAATGTTTTTTTATGAGTGGTTGTGAATTTGCAAACCTCAGTGTCTCAGTTTCAAGGCGCTCTGTGAGGCTCATGCCTTCTCCCCTGTGCCCTACTCTAGGATGTAGATGCTTTGGCTCTTTTTTCCAAGCAGACAGCTTCTCATCATGGCTAGTGCCTTGTGTTGCAAGCTTTCAGATAGTCCTCAGCAGCAGCATGATGAAATGCCCTGTCTACACTTACAGACTGATGACCTTGTGCTGGGCTTGTTGCTCTGCAAGAATAAACCAGTAAACCTATTTCAATATACCTTGGGTTTTCTGCCCTCCTGAAATCACTCTTAACACTATATGCATGTAAGGTGGAAGGGTTTATTTTGTATGTTTTTTCTGTTGGAATTCAGAGATTTTGAAATTGGTTACTCTATTTTGAAAGACACAGAAAAAATGAAGAAATAAGACATTCTATGATTCTATGTCTTACTCCATTTTTGGTTCTAGGTTGTTTTTTGTGTTTATTTCAGCTGGAAAGCCCTTCAGCCATGCCAGCTCCAAGATGGTTCACACAGCTGCCAAGAGCTGGAACCCAGTACTATATGCAAGCCTTGTCTTTAGCTTTTGCTTCTCCAGTAATGTTTGAAGCACACTGGCTTGGGAGACATATTTCTTTACCTATGTCCATTCTCCACATAGCTTCTCAAGTGTCAGTTGAGCGTTAGGTTTTGAGCCTTCCCACCCCTCTGGCTGACTCAGCCAGGCTCTCCTACAGTAGTATAACCCTATCTGACAAAGAAGGGTGTTCAGAGTGCTGCGTTCTACTGAATGATTTTGAAAATATAGCTGGTTATATGCAAGGCTATTTCTGTAAAGTTGGATGCTGTTCCTCCTGACAGATGAATGAAAAAGAGTTGCTTTGCTTTTGAGTATACGCAAGCTTATGTGTATTAACTTTTTCTGTTTTTTTCTTCAGAATGATTTGTTTTACAGATATAAATAAGAATGGTCAATAAGGGTTATTGGTAGCTCTGAAGTGAGACTAGATAGGATTTAAATCAACATGTCTGATAGTGTGTTGGAATAAAAGATCATCTACACGTCTGATGCTTCAATGCTGGTGATGAAAAATATAATGCAAATTTAATGTCTCCTATGTCTTCCATTCCATATGAATGCATAATACTTGTCTGCTTTTTGTTTAGGTCTAAGTTCCTTTTATTCCGAACTAATGAAAGGACTAGGTGCCGGTGGACGTCTATGGGAACTTATTGAAAGGAAGCCCCAACTTCCATTTAATGGTGGGTCCTTGGTTTGTTATTGTTCAGAGGTTGATTTTTCTCTTCAGAAAGAGGTGTGTAATACTTAAAGGTAGTACCAACTTACATTCTTTTGAAAAAAAAACCCTAGATGCGGTGGTAATTCTTCTGACTTTTCCTAACTATGAAACAGATGATGAAGATTTCCTTTAATCGGAAGTTTTAGAAGCTGAAAATTTGGTGGGTTTTTTCCTTTAATTCAGAATATTTAATAATATTTAAATACAGTGAATAAAAATACATTGCCAGCAACACCTTATTTACAGCTTTATTGTTCGGAAGCTAGACAGCGCCCTCCGATATTGAGTGTATTTTGTATAAACAGCATTTGCCTGTCTCAAATCAAAGTAGTTCAGTGAGCTGCTTGTAGAAAATACTTTCTGTGTGAGTTGCCGTTTTATTTAATCAGCTGCATCCCACTAAGCAAAAGTCATACATGAGTTTTCACCAGCTCTGTATGTTGTTAAGAAATGCAATATAGCAGAGTCCAGGTGAGCTGTCAACACTGTAGTTTCCCTCTAAGTTTTGTATGGTCCTCTAATTTAGAAACTTTATAGGGGCTGCTGTAAGAGGAAGAGTCAGGAAAGAACATCCAACAGACCTAACAGACTTTTTGAGTGAGCTCTGGCTTTAGGGAATAGATTTTATCTTTCGAGTTGCTTGATACAGAGGGGTTCTTTTGAAATGCTGTGTCTCCCTGCACTGGAATTCCTCGAGTTCTTAATCTGATGGACACGAAGTCACAGTCTGGCCTCTGTCTCATTTCTCTTCACAGCTGCAAGCCTCTCTGTAGGATGCTTTTCAATCTATAGTGCATAGACTTTACATAGCCAGTGAAAAGTAACAATGGATGGAGGCAGACTTAGAATAGCAGCCATTTGTCCAAAAGGTGACCACCAACTGGCTAATGAAGGGATAGCTGCATGCTCTTGTCTTTAGCAATGAAGCTGGCTTAAACTTCCTGCCATGACTGACTATCCAGTGCCACTCTGCAGTTTGCTGTGCCCTTCACAGACCTAGTGCAACTGTTGATTTCATCATCATTTGGATGTGATTTTTTTTTTTTTTTCAATCTGGATTATTTCAGCGGTCTTCATCTTTACAGTGGCCCCAGTGCAGAGTAAGCAGTAGTATTGGGGCAGAAGTTGTCTTTCCCACTGAAGGTATTGAATTACTCAATTACAGCGATAGTGACAGAAAACAATCTTTATTTTATAGACCGAGCATAAATTGGACGAAGTTTCAGACATCCATGTAGCATAGGCTTACAGAAAGCTTCTTTAAGTTTCCTTTCAGTATAAACTAAATACATAGGAAAGGATATAAACCTTTGTCTCAAAAAACAATTATAGTTGATTTCTGGCTCATCAGACAATAAAACCAAGAGACTATTTCTCTACTGTCCAAACCCACCTGAAACATTATTCTCTTGCCTACTTACGTTTTATTTTAATGGAACTCCAGCTGTTGTTGGTGACAACAGATATCTCAGGAACAAACTATAATGTATTTTTTTCCTGTATCTAGAATTCAAACAAGAAACAACCACAATCCTGTATATAGCTTTTAGATATTTTTACAGTAATATATAGAGGAAGGACTTGTGGTACCAGACTTCCTGTATTGCAGAAGATTTCAGTATTTCAGGCCATGGAATAGACTGTGCAGTAACTGGAACTGAGAATAAAGATAAGCGATTACTTGTTACTTTGATAACAGTAAGGATTATGCGGCTAGCGCAGGATTTAGCAAATACATTTCTTTTCCCAAAGGGAGGTTTACAGACCATTGTACTTTTATCTAACAAACAAGTTACAATGTGTGTGTCCATGGATTAAAGTCAAGGAAGGAGTCTGAAATTGTGTAGTCTTGCCTTTGCCATTTCTGTGCTACTACCATTAAACTGAAAGCCTGAGAAGAGGAGGGAATCTGGGAAAAGGAAAAACAAAATAAATTATTTGCTCTAGGAACAGCAGGACTAGTGAGATCTTGATTGCTACTGATGGGTATCTGTGTTTCCTATCCACAGTTACTGTTTAACCAAACGTGCATGTGGTCTACCATGTGCTGTAGCTAGTTAGGAGTTACTTGCGTGCTGCGTCTGAAAAAAATTAAGCGTTTTGAGTTGCATGTCTTTAGCATGAAAAAGCACTACTCGGGTGTTGCTCTGGTGCAGCCAGTTTTCACAAACCTGGTAGGAACTTCGTCAGTGAGACTCTGTCCTTCGGGAATGCAGCACCACTGTCCAATTAATTTGCGTTGTATGGACATGTGTCGCTGGGATTTAACAGGGCTTGAAGAAATTGTGTTTCTTTGTCTTACCTATATATAAGCTTTTTCTAGTACTGATAGTCTTTTAAGATAATTGTTTAAATCAAATGCTGCGCTCCAGAAAGAAGCTGGTTTTATTTAACTTTTGCAGTCATTCATTCATGATGGTTTGTTATGGTATTTCACAAACTGAAATTTTAGTTTCAGTGAACTGTTGTCCAAGTGTTATGCCTCTGATTGGTCTTTGAATACACTGTTGTCCTGAACTTACTAAATATACTTTCCACTTTAAAAAAAAAAAAAACCTAAAAAATGGCCATTAATGCAACAAACCTAGCAGCAGCTTTATTCTAGTGACAGCCTTTGCTTAAAAGCTACGCAGTTAACAGGTCGTGGAGAGGGAACTGCTCTTGTCCAAAGGGGAGGGTGTTTCAGGTGACTTTTGTGGCTCCGTGAGAGGGCAGTGAGTGATTTGCAATGTTTATCTTTTTGCATCTGTTCCATGGCAACGGGACTTTGACCTTTAACAATGTCATTTTATTTCATTGCTCCTAATTGACAAAACTTGAATTGTCTATAATATGTTGAAAAATTCAGATAATTCTACTAGAAGTGAGCATTGTTCGTTATTAGGTGTTAGCAAGATGCAAATTCTCCCTCTTGCTGTAGGTAGCCTACAGGTTCACTGCTGGTGAGCAACCTGAAATTGCATTCAGGAATGAGTGGTGTACCACAGATTCAGTCATGGCTGAAATATAACCCCTGTGGTCCTCACTTGTGGCTTGCAGCTATCCCCAGGTTTAACATGGAGATAGATATTTCTGTTGGGTCTCTGTAAATCAAGTTCCAGGAAGGCTGAGCTGATTTTTTGTTTCTGTTCACATTTCTGTATTTTATTCTTTGTCATACAGAGGGAATCATACTAGGCAAAGAGACATTCAGAGGTGCTTTGGAATTCAAGGATGTTGAGTTTGCATATCCAATACGTCCAGAAACAGCCATTTTCAAAGATTTTAGCCTTTCCATTCCAGCTGGCTCTGTTATGGCTTTGGTTGGCCCAAGTGGTACAGGGAAATCAACTATTGTATCCCTTCTGCTGAGGCTGTATGATCCTATCTCAGGTATGTTTTGTGTGTTGCTCTCATTCATGACAATTGATGCTTTGCATCTCAGATACACCTTATAAACAGTCAGGATTCCTGTGTTTCTAGTCCTGATGTGATTATTCCACTGATGCACCGCGCTTCCCTCTGGGGTGTATGGTTACCTTGGTGGTGGTGCCTGCATAGCTCTGCATTTCTAATCCACTAGTATGTGATTCCCCAGGGGTGGTTGTTCTCAACTGTTCTTTCTGCTTCTTTTCAGTACTTGTCAAACACACTTGACTTCACTGTTTCTTAATTTAAGGTACTATCACCGTTGATGGCTTTGATATCCGTCAGTTAAATCCACTGTGGTTCAGGACAAAGATTGGAACAGTGAGTCAGGTAAGGAAGAAAAAGAATTTCTAAGTGAATGAAATAATTTTGTGTAATCAACTGGCTGTGCCTCGCTTTTCATCTTTTGAACTATAACTGCTGTTGTGCATGCTTTATTCTAAAAATAAGCATTCAGAGCTAGTCCCATTATTCTGTAGTCTGTTTTTACATAATTATAGAGATTCAAAGGTTAGCTTGAAAGAAAAGTGTGCATGTGGAGACTGGAAAGTACATTGTTGCAAATTGCATAGGTATGACCATCTTGATGTTTGCTATGATTTGTTGAAGAAAGTAACACAAAGCTTAACGTTTAATCACATTTTGTATTAATGGAAGTTACACAATCATATTTTACACAACCATTTGAAAACTGACCTGCTCTGTGTTGTTTCCAGGCAAACATAATTCCATTAGGAAAGCATGAAAATACAGCACTGTTGGCGCTTACTCTTGTAGTGCCCTATCCTTAGCATCCCCTAGACTCTGGAAGTACAGAGAGATGTTCAATGACCTCTTAAAAATAAACTATTTGACCAATTAAACTATGTATGTTCCTTCCCTCATCTCCCCAGATGCTTCACAGTGCAATTAATTGTTAGGTTGATGTTCTGATTAAAAGCATAAGGATAACTGTTCAAAACATCTGCTTCATGTAAGAATGCCACCAAAAGCTTTTGTGCAAAAATTATTTTCTTGTGGGCACATTAGTATTTTTCTTTTTCAGTGTATGTATTCTTCTTGAGTTACCAGTAGGAGATTCATACTGGTATTCATACTATAGCATGTCTCTTCTTTATTTTATAAACAGAGCAGACTTACCTTGTTTCAGACGTTTTCCCATTGTACATCACTTGTCCAATCTGCCAGTCCTCTTCTCTGTTTTAAGCTTTAATATAAATTAAATGCACAAAATGCCATGGAATCTGTGTAGACATTGTTAAGAGAAGAATCATCATTGTTGCAAATGATGATATGTAGTAAAGTAAAAAGGGGAGGTTTTCTGATGTTTGGATGAATAGCTCTTTATGAACTCTTCCTCAAATATTAGGAATTGAGGGTTACGTCATGTTTTGTCAGTTAAAAAAGCAACTTATTTTTTAATTGGTTTTGACTGCCCATTTTGGTGTTAGGAGAGTTTTTTTATTTGTTTGTTTTTAATTCAATTAACTCTAGCTTACATATTCTTTTGTATGGATATAAAAGAAATTAATGCTGGGTCTTTTAAGTGGGACTTACGTTATTTGAGATGTAGGCAATACATGCATGTAATTACAGAGCTACCATATTAGTTATGTTTTTCAATTTATCAGGAACCAATTCTGTTCTCCTGTTCTATTGCTGAAAATATTGCCTATGGTGCAGAGGATCCTTCTACTGTGACTGAAGAGGAGATTCAGAAAGTTGCTGAAATAGCTAATGCTGCTAGCTTTATCAGAGATTTTCCAAAAGGGTTTGACACTGTAGTTGGAGAAAAAGGCATTCTGCTTTCAGGTACATCTTTCATACTGCTTATTTTAAAAATCTTGGTACTATAGAGTGAAGTAAAAATTCTATTATTTTTTGTTACCAGTTTTTTTCTCCAAGTCATAGCCTGCCATAAGTATTAAAAAAATTCCTCCTTTATCTCTATTCCCCCCCTAAAGTACATGTGCCTAATTCTGCTCAGCCCAGGCATTCAGTTAAAATTACTTCGCATTTGTTTTCCTTTTTCAATTTACTGAGCTTTTCCCCGCAGGTGGACAGAAGCAACGAATTGCAATTGCTCGAGCTCTGCTCAAGGTAAGCCAGCACCCAAATAGCTATTTAACCACGTTGTGGGGAGGCAGGAAGAGTTAAAAAGGAGGAGGCCTTTCAACGGGAGAGGTGGAAAAGTGTTTTTAAAATGAAAATTGTATCTTTTAAATTAATGAAGAAGTTTGAAAGGGCTGAGTAGTTTAACTAAAGACCATTTACTTATGTAAGTGCTTCTTCCTATCTTTCAGTCATGTTTTTCCATAGTTCTTGCCAAGACTGCTGGTATATCATTGTATAATGGCTCACTTCCATAAGACCAGGTCAAGGATGAAGGAAGACTTTAAGAATGTGGTGGTAGTAAACTCATATATGACACTTCTGTCTCTGTGTTCAGATCTCTGTCACTCACGGGTTGATTTTTCTGGATTGCAGCTTACTAGCACTATAGATGCCCTGTCTTGGCTTTGAGGGGAGCTGGTCTGGATTTGGGACAAGATACTATTTCAGGCACAATGTTGTGTCATTTTTGTCTTCAAGAGTTGGCATGGGTTTAGTTTTAGGGCAGGCTCTATGCTGTGCAAATTTGAGGAGGCTTCTGAGGATCAGAAGGACGAGGAGTTTGGTTCAGGGACAGCCACGGGGCCTCACAGGGAGGCAGTTTGGGGCTGAGGCTCAGTTGGTAGTTTTGAGCCTTGCTGAACCCAGCTTATATTCATGTTAAGCCGCACGGGATTCTATAGCATTCCCAGCATGCTAGATTACTGGGAATTTTTCATTATACCAGTTCTCTTTTACCACAAATGCTGAAAAGCTGATTGCATTTCATGTCAAGTACAGTTCATGGGAGTAGAGGCTTTATTTGGGGGGTGGGGGGGCAGAAAGAGTTTTAAAAAATAAATGAGTAGTTGATACATGTGTGATTGGGGGTGCAGTGGAGTCCCTTCTCTTCCAGATAAAGTCTGAAGGTTTTACTGTCAACTTCATCAAGCAAGTTTGGATTATGTACTGTAAATCAGAAGAGACTTCTTAGGGATTTGAGTGCTGGTGATTTTTTTTTGTTTTTTGTTTTTTAATTTAATTGGCAAGAGTTCTTTAATGCTAGTTCTTAAATACTATGTATTTCATTTGTGGGTGAAACACTGCTTGTTGGTAGGTTTTTGTTATTTTTTGTTACTAGACAGTTATATACAGCAGACTGACTGCAAGCAGAGGGTAGCTCAGCCTCTGTGAAAGATCCACATATGAGCAGTAAATAGGAAATTGAACTTTTGACCACAGTGCTGCCAAGTATGCATTAAAAATCGTCTCCCACCTTTACTTTGTATCTTTCAAATAGTGATCTGGTAATAGTGTTCTTTTACTTTAGTTTTAAGAGCGTTGTTTCTGTTTTGTCCTCTTAGCGTTTAGACTTCTTAAAAGTAATGCTTTGAATGACACTCAGTTCTTTTGATGAAATAAGTACACTTGGAGTTTCAAGCTGTATGAATCCTGTTCTCTATTGATATAAATATTCAGATCTTGTCTAATTGCTATTATAACCTATTTTACTTTCTTCTTCAGAATCCTAAAATTCTTCTGTTAGATGAAGCAACAAGGTAAGAAAGAAAATAAACAGAAACTTAGAAATTATCTATCTGTAAAACTCAGATATGTGACGTGCTCTCTCTTCTTTCTTACTCTGCATACCCTTGCAGAAATTATCTAGCCCCTTATTTTTCTCTACCCACAAAAAGAATGTGCTTTTTAGAATGTGTGAATTGGTTAGGAGACCTGTGATAAAAGCTGTTTATGCAAAGTGGAAAGGATAGCTGGTACACTGTGTTGTAATTTTTCATGGAGTTAAATTTGTAATATGTAGCTTGATTTTGAAACATCTTAACTTAAAGCTTTTTTGTATCTTTAGTTTAAATGAAGATCTTAGTATTTCTCCATGCATATTTTTGCATTTGAGAATATGTAATACCTGTAACTTGGATGTGTACACTAAGCATATTCACGAAATTTCCCTGCAGTTCGATTGGTTCATCTTCACCAACAATAGCAAGGGTTTGCAATTTTAGCAAAATAAGCCTAATGCATACAAAACTTGTCTTTAAAATAACAAATATCCTCCTCTCTCCCCTCCCTGCTTCCCATTTCTTACTAGTGCTTTGGATGCTGAAAATGAATATCTAGTGCAAGAAGCTCTGGAGCGGCTGATGGAAGGGAGGACAGTCCTAATTATTGCTCATCGTCTGTCTACTATTCAGAATGCTGATTTTGTTGCAGTCCTTGGCCAGGGTAAAATTCTTGAATGTGGAAAACATGAGGAACTACTTGCAAATCCAAATGGACTTTTCAGGAAACTAATGCAGAAACAAGCTTTTCTTCAGAATAGTGATACTTTTGCATTAGATTTACAATCCAGAGAAAAGGATGTATTAAAAGAAAATGTATGAGAGAATGTATGAATAATGGAGGCTTACAAACTACAAAGAATATAACTTATGTTTCAGTTATGTAAAGTAAATGTTATATTTTTCCAAAATGTACAAAATATCTTTTGAAACTTAAATGTGTTTAAACTTTTTATTGAAAGCTTTCTAATAATTATTGCAACTTTTTAAAATGTCTATCACATTGAGATAATTTTAGTGTATAGATTTTTCTGCTTTGTGTTAATTGAGACCATTTAGAATCTTGTTTGCTGTAATGCACTGTATGATGATGTGCTGCATTCTCAAGTAAGTTCAGTACTTTAAGGGTAATTAAATAACAATCTTACCATTTTCATATCATTGTCTCTTCCCTTTTCAAGGAACTTTTTGCCTTTTGTGCTTGTCAGTAGTCTTAAAATGCTGGAATTCAAAAATGCATGACACTGAAGTACTCTGAAAGTTCTGACTTCCACTGCACTGTCCTTTCAGTTACCATTTGTTCTGAAACGTGAAAGTTGATTATGATCACCATCTACAGTTACTGTAGAGAATTACATATGAGAACACATTTTAGAGAGTATGGAAGCATGAGTTGGAGTAAAGTTCTTTAAAAAACAAACAAACAAACAAAAAACCAATAAAAAAAAGCAACCAAACAAAAAACCTAACTTGACTTTACATAAGGACAAAGCAAGTGTATTAGTATATGAGTATATTAAGTCAGCATAGGAAAATGTAAAATTTGCATGGATTTTCTTCCCTTCTCTATTTTCCCAGTTCTTTAGTTTCACTTCCCTTCTAAGATGACGTCCAAAAGAACATGCTCTTCTATATCTAAGTTTTTGTCCTTTTTTAAGGCATATGTAAGTTTTTTATTGTTACTTAAAATTTCATTCATAGAAATCCCAGGTTTTATCTAACTACCTTATTAGGGATAACTAGTAAACTACCTTCTCAAAGACAACTAGTAAAATAATAGCATTACGTTAATTTGAATAACTGCAGGAGGGTACATTGGCAGTAAAGACTAGGCTTCATGTTTCTCATTTAAGAATCTCTTCCAATAGAATCTCTCTAGACTTTCTGAAGATGCAAAACCCCACAAGATAATTTTAAAAAGCTAGAAACTTTCCAGGTCACATTAAAACTCATCTATGCTAGGAAAACTTGTTGCTGGAAAACTTTATTGGCAATAGGTGAGATAGCTAGTACTGGGCAAGCTTAAAATGTTTATCTAATGTGCCACTACTGGCACTTTGTGGAACATAGTGAAAACGCTAAAGAGATCCCTGTGCTAAGGAACAAAAATAAAATTACATCCAGATATAATTTTATCTCCTAATATAGTTTTACTAGAAGCAGATACTGTATTACAGATATGCCAAAAATACCACTGACCCAATGTTTAATTTCAGTGTTGACTACCAATTATTCTTTTTATAACGTATTTAGAGGGGCTTGAACTTTAGCTTTATTCATGTAATCTCTCCTTATGTGAGACGCAACGAGCCCCTTTATTCATGTGTTTACACAGGTTACAGGAATTACTTGCAGCCAAACTGAATGAATGTTTTGTCTTTTGTTCGTAAGTTGTTCTGGCAGGCATTGCAGTCTACAGAAAAGCGTGAAAAGCTATAGAAAAGCTCTCGTCCACAGAAAGGTGAATGTCCGTCATAGCAGGTACATTGGATAACAGACTTTATTCAGGTTAGAACCACTCAAAATACTCCTTGGAACAAACCACAGACCTCAACAAGGTGAGAAAAAAAAGTTTCTTAGTAATGTGCAAGTAGAAGGCTTTGCTGGACAACTCCAGATTTGTGATGTGTGCACATGGCATGCTGTGTACTTCACAGCAGTGCTAGTCAACACTGGGTATATGGTTTTGAACTGTAGAAGCCCTAATAGCTTAATGATGAAAAAGGTGTGAGAAAGAGAAAAATTAAAGTATTGCATTCTTTTTGTTATAAGAATTTAAGACCTTCCTGTCTAAGGTGGAAACTGTTGGTGTATCTCTCACAATCCTGGTAGGCGTCTTTTGCTAAGGACCACTATTTCATGCTGCTGCCTTGTGTAGTGTGGTCCATAGGGCAAAAAGGGGCCACGCAATGTAGAAAAGACTTAACGTGAGAGTATCTGACTGTGCATCAGAAAGAAGTATAAACCAAACTTTCTTACACTCACTGACTGTATTTTCCATTATTGCCCTCTTCAGGTTTTAGTAATACTCTGTATCTATTATTTGTTTTGTTTAAGCTGTTAGTAGGAAGAGGTTCGGTTCCATGAGGGATGGCATTAATAGCTCAAAACACAGCTGTGCTACTCCCACTGTATTCCAAAGGCCAAAAGGTATCTGAAATGCTTTTGATCGCAAGTAAATACAACTTAAGTCAAATTAAACTTACCCAGCATTTCCTGAAGGAAAGGCCAGACCTTGTTCAGAATTGGTAAAGGTTTCAAAGTGTCCTTGTAGCCCTGGTGCAGCACATTATACAAGACCATCTCTCTTTTATGTCGCACACACTAGTGTCCAGCTTTAGTCTAAACATATCTTCTCTGTGTAGAAAAGTAGTAAAGATGATTTCCCAGACATTCAAAAGTAAATGTAATTAATTTTACATGCACACATGTATATCAATTATGTAATATAAACGTTTTTTTCAGTTTCTATCACTAGTTGCCATATTTTAGTTGGTACCTATGGGCATCGTTTTGAAGTCTTTTATTAATACTGCCTTTTTCACGTTTGCCTCGAAGGCCGGAACTATTTGCTTCCTTAACTTTTGCTACCCAGTCATGACTTCTGGGGCTTAAATACTGTATCTAATTGCCTTCAGAACTACCTTGCTAAATTGAATGTATCAGTTAGGGTTGAGTATTTGGAGACTTAATGAAAGGTCAGCTCTCAATGTACATTTAATCCCTTTACTGTGTTCATTAGTTTTCTGATTCTTGAGAGCACAAATGTTTTCCTGGGAGAAATAAGACACTGAAAATAAACTGTCTTGAGTAACTTTATTACTTAAACTACTTATTAAACTATTTATTTTAATGCTTAATAGAGTATTGATCGCAACATCATCACTGCAATGAATGACTGGCATCTCTGAAAGAGAGAAGTTCTTTCAATGCGAGTTTCAAGTAGTTGATGCAACTTTTTGCTTTAATCTTCCGATACAGAGAGCCTCTTTTCTGTCAATACTTTAATCTTTGAAAAGGGAGTGCATTCCAGTTAGGCGAGTAATAGAGGAGCATATCCTGCCTTTGTGATCTCTGCCAATTCTGTCTTCGCATTTCCACCGCTCGACATATTCAGCTGTCTTGAATGGGGAGAATTGTTTCCAGTTGCTTAAGGGGTCTTAAACTCATGATGCAATGATCCAATAGATTAATACTCAGACCTATTAGGGAACTCTGTATTCTGATGAGCAAGACATTACATTTCGTATCTTATGAAGAAGAAAATGGTATTGATCTTTTATACACATCTTTGTTTAAACGTCTGCATAGTCCCGTAAGGCATATTCACTTAACCCATCAATTAGAATTTTGTTTGCTCTGCAGATGATGGAGTTTGCTGCTATCCTTTCAAATTAATTTTCTTTCCAAATAGGTACGCAGCTATTTGTGGCTAGTCGACCCAAGCAGTATTTCAATCCATTGATCAATAAATAAAAAAGAGAAGTAAAAAGATATCAATCCCATATATTTTGAATTTGTGGCTCTAATATAAGTCCACTATTTCCATTCTCTTAGTTCAAGTCCCCACTAGGTCAGTATTGTCAAAATTGCCTGCTGGACATTCACCTTTTCATGTGAAAAACAAGTACCTCACGAGTCTCAGTTCAAGAACTGGTTAAGTCTCTAACCGATATCAGCATAAACTATTTCTGTGTCAAAAATGAGATTTAAAGGTTGAGTTGTATCCTCTCTCCCAAAGATAGAGCTCTTAACACAGGGCTGGGACAGCAAAAGGAAGCCGAGTAATTCCCCGAGGAAGTGTAGCAAAGTGTATACAGGATTCAATCGGCAAAAAACGACTGCTCACACTGCATCATCTTAAATATTTTAGAAACGAGGTGTGAAGGGGAGCTTTCAGTTTTTTAAATAATTTGAATGTCACCATTCATGGATGTTGGGAAATGCAGATGGCAGCTTGAATTTTACTCAGTTTTTCCCCATTTCCTTGTTTGTGTGTGCATTTTCTGATTTGGTTTGTTTTATTTGTTTTTCTTGATGGAATGACAGTAACATGGTGATTTAGCATCGCCGCATGGAGTATAATATAGGAGGATACTACATTAATGTAACAGTATAGTGAAGCTCCACTAACTGTTCGTATTTTGCTTTTCCCATAAAATTAAAGCAAAAGGAGTCGGAGTGAAGTTAAAAGGCAAAGCACTGAAACAGACAGGTGCCTCATACTTCAGTACTGCCAGATGAAACACCTGAGGTTTATCTCCTCTGCATTTCAGATTCAGCCATATTGGACCACAATCCACATGGAAAGCTTAACAACCATAACTCTTTTCAAAGAACTCTTTTGGAAACCGATGGGAAATTTTTGAATATTCTATTTTTAGTTAATTTTATCTTAACTAATTAGCTTCATTGATAACATACATACAACTCAACTTCTTCCCCAAGTAGATGGTACATTTACCTTCTGAAAGCTCTTTTTCATACAGATCAATCCAGTCGGTATTTTCTTTCAATGAGAAAATTTAGTTCCCCTTTAAGACTAACATCTAATTCTATGCCATTGAATAGTTGTAGAGCATGATTGGTATTTACCACAGATGTGAAACATACCTAGGTTTGCATGGAATAGGTTTTCTTTGTGGGTTTTTTTTTTATTAGAAATTTGGGGACAAACACAGGTTACAGCACAGGCTATTCTAAAGATCAGGCAACTCTGTTAGTGGAAAACCCGCCCTTCCAAAAGTGCCAAGCAGCGGTTTGCAATGGTCTTTCAACAGCAGTTTTTTAAGCGTATCCAGCTACCTTTCTCTGCTTGAGTTGGTTAGCGCCAGAACTGCATGAATTCAGTGAAAAATGGTTCCCAGATCCAGCCTTGTGAGTCCTTCTGGGTGCGTCCCAAAGGACTGAGCGTATCCGGCCTTCTTCGGGAAGATCCGAGCGAGGGGGACCCACGTTTTTTTGAGACCACCCGACACAGCTGGCTGCCTAAGCTGCCGGGTGAGGAAAGC
>NW_009191609.1:0-235 GCF_000690835.1 Fulmarus glacialis | reverse complement strand
GGGAGCCAGTGGGCCTGAATCGGTCTCGTTCCGCTCTCCGCCTCCGGAGAGGAAAAATCCTCTTCCGCGGCGCGGCAGGAGCACTGGGGCAGCTCGGTTAGAAATTGGACGCTTCTGCACGAGCGCTTGAGCCTGTAACAACGACGACGTGTTTACGAGGGTAGCTTCCCGCTGCCCGGCTGTACCACGAGATCCGGGCAGGCGGCCAGCGCGGTGCGAGGGCTGCACCGGGCCC